>NW_026872034.1:0-198875 GCF_033458585.1 Syngnathus typhle
AACCTTAAATCCAAACGTTGGAGGTGGTCCATTTCCTAATGCGCAGGTAATAAACTCGGCACTCTAAAGCACCCGAGAGCGTTTTTTTTTCCGATGCCAACCTAACCAGAGTGACGGAAGCGGCACAATTCAGAAAAAGCGCTCAGCTCCGCCGAGAAATGCGATTTAGCAATAAAATTAAAAATGCTTATAAAACATAACCAAACGTTGGAGTTGGGTCATTTCTTCATGCGCAGTGATAAACTCGGCACTCTAAAGCACCCGAGAGCGTTTATTTCGATGCCAACCTAACCAGAGTGACGGGAGCGGCACAATTCAGAAAAAGTGCTCAGCTCGCCGAGAAAATGCGATTTAAGCAATAAAATAAAAATGCTTATAAAACATAAACCAAACGTTGAGGTGGTCATTTCTTCATGCGCAGTGAATAACTCGGCACTCTAAAGCACCCGAGAGCGTTTTTTTCCGATGCCAACCCTAACCAGAGTGACGGGAGCGGCACAATTCAGAAAAAGTGCTCAGCTCGCCGAGAAATGCGATTTAAGCAATAAAATTAAAAATGCTATAAAACATAAACCAAACGTTGGAGGTGGTCATTTCTTAATGCGCAGTAATAAACTCGGCACTCTAAAGCACCCGAGAGCGTTTTTTTCGAGATGCCAACCTAACCAGAGTGACGGGAGCGGCACAATTCAGAAAAAGTGCTCAGTTCGCCGAGAAAATGCGATTTAAGCAATAAAATTAAAAATGCTTATAAAACATAAACCAAACGTTGGAGGTGGTCATTTCTTAATGCGCAGTAATAAACCTCGGCACTCTAGAGCACCCGAGAGCGTTTTTTCGATGCCAACCTAACCAGAGTGACGGGAGCGGCACAATTCAGAAAAAGTGCTCAGCTCGCCGAGAAAATGCGATTTAAGCAATAAAATTAAAAATGCTTATAAAACATAAACCAAACGTTGGAAGTGGTCATTTCTTCATGCGCAGTGATAAACTCGGCACTCTAAAGCACCCGAGAGCGTTTTTTTTCGATGCCAACCTAACCAGAGTTACGGGAGCGGCACAATTCAGAAAAGGCTCAGCTCGCCGAGAAAATGCGATTTAAGCAATAAAATTAAAATGCTATAAAACATAAACCAAACGTTGGAGGTGGTCATTTCTTAATGCGCAGTGAATAAACTCGGCACTCTAAAGCACCCGAGAGCGTTTTTTTCGATGCCAACCTAACCAGAGTGACGGGAGCGGCACAATTCAGAAAAAGTGCTCAGCTCGCCGAGAAAATGCGATTTAAGCAATAAAATTAAAAATGCTTATAAAACATAAACCAAACGTTGGAGGTGGTCATTTCTTAATGCGCAGTAATAAACTCGGCACTCTAAAGCACCCGTGAGCGTTTTTTTCGATGCCAACCTAACCAGAGTGACGGGAGCGGCACAATTCAGAAAAAGTGCTCAGCTCGCCGAGAAAATGCGATTTAAGCAATAAAATTAAAAATGCTTATAAAACATAAACCAAACGTTGGAGGTGGTCATTTCTTCATGCGCAGTGATAAAGCTCGGCACTCTAAAGCACCCGAGAGCGTTTTTTTCGATGCCAACCTAACCAGAGTGACGGGAGCGGCACAATTCAGAAAAAGTGCTCAGCTCGCCGAGAAAATGCGATTTAAGCAATAAAATTAAAAATGCTTATAAAACATAAACCAAACGTTGGAGGTGGTCATTTCTTCATGCGCAGTGATAAACTCGGCACTCTAAAGCACCCGAGAGCGTTTTTTTCGATGCCAACCTAACCAGAGTGACGGGAGCGGCACAATTCAGAAAAAGTGCTCAGCTCGCCGAGAAAATGCGATTTAAGCAATAAAATTAAAAATGCTTATAAAACATAAACCAAACGTTGGAGGTGGTCATTTCTTAATGCGCAGTAATAAACTCGGCACTCTAAAGCACCCGAGAGCGTTTTTTTCGATGCCAACCTAACCAGAGTGACGGGAGCGGCACAATTCAGAAAAAGTGCTCAGCTCGCCGAGAAAATGCGATTTAAGCAATAAAATTAAAAATGCTTATTAAACATAAACCAAACGTTGGAGGCTGGTCATTTCTTCATGCGCAGTGAATAACTCGGCACTCTAAAGCACCCGAAGAGCGTTTTTTTCGATGCCAACCTAACCAGAGTGACGGGAGCGGCACAATTCAGAAAAAGCTGCTCAGCTCGCCGAGAAAATGCGATTTAAGCAATAAAATTAAAAATGCTTATAAAACATAAACCAAACGTTGGAGGTGGTCATTTCTTAATGCGCAGTAATAAACTCGGCACTCTAAAGCACCCGAGAGCGTTTTTTTCGATGCCAACCTAACCAGAGTGACGGGAGCGGCACAATTCAGAAAAAGTGCTCAGCTCGCCGAGAAAATGCGATTTAAGCAATAAAATTAAAAATGCTTAATAAACATAAACCAAACGTTGGAGGTGGTCATTTCTTCATGCGCAGTGAATAACTCGGCACTCTAAAGCACCCGAGAGCGTTTTTTCGATGCCAACCTAACCAGAGTGACGGGAGCGGCACAATTCAGAAAAAGCGCTCAGCTCGCCGAGAAAATGCGATTTAAGCAATAAAATTAAAAATGCTTATAAAACATAAACCAAACGTTGGAGGTGGTCATTTCTTAATGCGCAGTAATAAACTCGGCACTCTAAAGCACCCGAGAGCGTTTTTTTCGATGCCAACCTAACCAGAGTGACGGGGAGCGGCACAATTCAGAAAAAGTGCTCAGCTCGCCGAGAAAATGCGATTTAAGCAATAAAATTAAAAATGCTTATAAAACATAAACCAAACGTTGGAGGTGGTCATTTCTTAATGCGCAGTAATAAACTCGGCACTCTAAAGCACCCGAGAGCGTTTTTTTTCGATGCCAACCTAACCAGAGTGACGGGAGCGGCACAATTCAGAAAAAGTGCTCAGCTCGCCGAGAAAATGCGATTTAAGCAATAAAATTAAAAATGCTTATTAAACATAAACCAAACGTTGGAGGTGGTCATTTCTTCATGCGCAGTGAATAACTCGGCACTCTAAAGCACCCGATAGCGTTTTTTTCGATGCCAACCTAACCAGAGTGACGGGAGCGGCACAATTCAGAAAAAGTGCTCAGCTCGCCGAGAAAATGCGATTTAAGCAATAAAATTAAAAATGCTTATAAAACATAAACCAAACGTTGGAGGTGGTCATTTCTTCATGCGCAGTGAATAACTCGGCACTCTAAAGCACCCGAGAGCGTTTTTTTCGATGCCAACCTAACCAGAGTGACGGGAGCGGCACAATTCAGAAAAAGTGCTCAGCTCGCCGAGAAAATGCGATTTAAGCAATAAAATTAAAAATGCTTATAAAACATAAACCAAACGTTGGAGGTGGTCATTTCTTCATGCGCAGTGAATAACTCGGCACTCTAAAGCACCCGAGAGCGTTTTTTTCGATGCCAACCTAACCAGAGTGACGGGAGCGGCACAATTCAGAAAAAGTGCTCAGCTCGCCGAGAAAATGCGATTTAAGCAATAAAATTAAAAATGCTTATTAAACATAAACCAAACGTTGGAGGTGGTCATTTCTTCATGCGCAGTGAATAACTCGGCACTCTAAAGCACCCGAGAGCGTTTTTTTCGATGCCAACCTAACCAGAGTGACGGGAGCGGCACAATTCAGAAAAAGCGCTCAGCTCGCCGAGAAAATGCGATTTAAGCAATAAAATTAAAAATGCTTATAAAACATAAACCAAACGTTGGAGGTGGTCATTTCTTCATGCGCAGTGATAAACTCGGCACTCTAAAGCACCCGAGAGCGTTTTTTTCGATGCCAACCTAACCAGAGTGACGGGAGCGGCACAATTCAGAAAAAGTGCTCAGCTCGCGAGAAAATGCGATTTAAGCAATAAAATTAAAAATGCTTATAAACATAAACCAAACGTTGGAGGTGGTCATTTCTTCATGCGCAGTGAATAACTCGGCACTCTAAAGCACCCGAGAGCGTTTTTTTCGATGCCAACCTAACCAGAGTGACGGGAGCGTCACAATTCAGAAAAAGTGCTCAGCTCGCCGAGAAAATGCGATTTAAGCAATAAAATTAAAAATGCTTATAAAACATAAACCAAACGTTGGAGGTGGTCATTTCTTAATGCGCAGTAATAAACTCGGCACTCTAAAGCACCCGAGAGCGTTTTTTTCGATGCCAACCTAACCAGAGTGACGGGAGCGGCACAATTCAGAAAAAGTGCTCAGCTCGCCGAGAAAATGCGATTTAAGCAATAAATTAAAAATGCTTATAAACATAAACCAAACGTTGGAGGTGGTCATTTCTTCATGCGCAGTGATAAAGTCGGCACTCTAAAGCACCCGAGAGCGTTTTTTTCGATGCCAACCTAACCAGAGTGACGGGAGCGGCACAATTCAGAAAAGTGCTCAGCTCGCCGAGAAAATGCGATTTAAGCAATAAAATTAAAAATGCTTATTAAACATAAACCAAACGTTGGAGGTGGTCATTTCTTCATGCGCAGTGATAAACTCGGCACTCTAAAGCACCCGAGAGCGTTTTTTTTCGATGCCAACCTAACCAGAGTGACGGGAGCGGCACAATTCAGAAAAAGTGCTCAGCTCGCCGAGAAAATGCGATTTAAGCAATAAAATTAAAAATGCTTATAAAACATAAACCAAACGTTGGAGGTGGTCATTTCTTCATGCGCAGTGAATAACTCGGCACTCTAAAGCACCCGAGAGCGTTTTTTTCGATGCCAACCTAACCAGAGTGACGGGAGCGGCACAATTCAGAAAAAGTGCTCAGCTCGCCGAGAAAATGCGATTTAAGCAATAAAATTAAAAATGCTTATAAAACATAAACCAAACGTTGGAGGTGGTCATTTCTTCATGCGCAGTGAATAAACTCGGCACTCTAAAGCACCCGAGAGCGTTTTTTCGATGCCAACCTAACCAGAGTGACGGGAGCGGCACAATTCAGAAAAAGTGCTCAGCTCGCCGAGAAGATGCGATTTAAGCAATAAAATTAAAAATGCTTATAAAACATAAACCAAACGTTGGAAGTGGTCATTTCTTCATGCGCAGTGAATAAACTCGGCACTCTAAAGCACCCGAGAGCGTTTTTTTCGATGCCAACCTAACCAGAGTGACGGGAGCGGCACAATTCAGAAAAAGCGCTCAGCTCGCCGAGAAAATGCGATTTAAGCAATAAAATTAAAAATGCTTATAAAACATAAACCAAACGTTGGAGGTGGTCATTTCTTCATGCGCAGTGATAAACTCGGCACTCTAAAGCACCCGAGAGCGTTTTTTTCGATGCCAACCTAACCAGAGTGACGGGAGCGGCACAATTCAGAAAAAGCGCTCAGCTCGCCGAGAAAATGCGATTTAAGCAATAAAATTAAAAATGCTTATAAAACATAAACCAAACGTTGGAGGTGGTCATTTCTTCATGCGCAGTGATAAACTCGGCACTCTAAAGCACCCGAGAGCGTTTTTTTCGATGCCAACCTAACCAGAGTGACGGGAGCGGCACAATTCAGAAAAAGTGCTCAGCTCGCCGAGAAGAATGCGATTTAAGCAATAAAATTAAAAATGCTTATAAAACATAAACCAAACGTTGGAGGTGGTCATTTCCTTCATGCGCAGTGAATAACTCGGCACTCTAAAGCACCCGAGAGCGTTTTTTTCGATGCCAACCTAACCAGAGTGACGGGAGCGGCACAATTCAGAAAAAGTGCTCAGCTCGCCGAGAAAATGCGATTTAAGCAATAAAATTAAAAATGCTTATAAAACATAAACCAAACGTTGGAGGTGGTCATTTCTTAATGCGCAGTAATAAACTCGGCACTCTAAAGCACCCGAGAGCGTTTTTTTCGATGCCAACCTAACCAGAGTGACGGGAGCGGCACAATTCAGAAAAAGTGCTCAGCTCGCCGAGAAAATGCGATTTAAGCAATAAAATTAAAAATGCTTATAAAACATAAACCAAACGTTGGAGGTGGTCATTTCTTAATGCGCAGTAATAAACTCGGCACTCTAAAGCACCCGAGAGCGTTTTTTTCGATGCCAACCTAACCAGAGTGACGGAGCGGCACAATTCAGAAAAAGCGCTCAGCTCGCCGAGAAAATGCGATTTAAGCAATAAAATTAAAAATGCTTATAAAACATAAACCAAACGTTGGAGGTGGTCATTTCTTAATGCGCAGTGAATAAACTCGGCACTCTAAAGCACCCGAGAGCGTTTTTTTCGATGCCAACCTAACCAGAGTGACGGGAGCGGCACAATTCAGAAAAAGTGCTCAGCTCGCCGAGAAAATGCGATTTAAGCAATAAAATTAAAAATGCTTATAAAACATAAACCAAACGTTGGAGGTGGTCATTTCTTAATGCGCAGTAATAAACTCGGCACTCTAAAGCACCCGAGAGCGTTTTTTTCGATGCCAACCTAACCAGAGTGACGGGAGCGGCACAATTCAGAAAAAGTGCTCAGCTCGCGAGAAAATGCGATTTAAGCAATAAAATTAAAAATGCTTATAAAACATAAACCAAACGTTGGAGGTGGTCATTTCTTAATGCGCAGTAATAACTCGGCACTCTAAAGCACCCGAGAGCGTTTTTTTCGATGCCAACCTAACCTAGAGTGACGGACAGCGGCACAATTCAGAAAAAGTGCTCAGCTCGCCGAGAAAATGCGATTTAAGCAATAAAATTAAAAATGCTTATTAAACATAAACCAAACGTTGGAGGTGGTCATTTCTTAATGCGCAGTGAATAACTCGGCACTCTAAAGCACCCGAGAGCGTTTTTTTCGATGCCAACCTAACCAGAGTGACGGGAGCGGCACAATTCAGAAAAAGTGCTCAGCTCGCCGAGAAAATGCGATTTAAGCAATAAAATTAAAAATGCTTATAAAACATAAACCAAACGTTGGAGGTGGTCATTTCTTAATGCGCAGTAATAACTCGGCACTCTAAAGCACCCGAGAGCGTTTTTTTCGATGCCAACCTAACCAGAGTGACGGGAGCGGCACAATTCAGAAAAAGTGCTCAGCTCGCCGAGAAAATGCGATTTAAGCAATAAAATTAAAAATGCTTATAAAACATAAACCAAACGTTGGAGGTGGTCATTTCTTCATGCGCAGTGAATAACTCGGCACTCTAAAGCACCCGAGAGCGTTTTTTCGATGCCAACCTAACCAGAGTGACGGGAGCGGCACAATTCAGAAAAAGCGCTCAGCTCGCCGAGAAAATGCGATTTAAGCAATAAAATTAAAAATGCTTATTAAACATAAACCAAACGTTGGAGGTGGTCATTTCTTCATGCGCAGTGAATAACTCGGCACTCTAAAGCACCCGAGAGCGTTTTTTTCGATGCCAACCTAACCAGAGTGACGGGAGCGGCACAATTCAGAAAAAGCGCTCAGCTCGCCGAGAAAATGCGATTTAAGCAATAAAATTAAAAATGCTTATAAACATAAACCAAACGTTGGAGGTGGTCATTTCTTCATGCGCAGTGAATAACTCGGCACTCTAAAGCACCCGAGAGCGTTTTTTTCGATGCCAACCTAACCAGAGTGACGGGAGCGGCACAATTCAGAAAAAGTGCTCAGCTCGCCGAGAAAATGCGATTTAAGCAATAAAATTAAAAATGCTTATAAAACATAAACCAAACGTTGGAGGTGGTCATTTCTTCATGCGCAGTGATAAACTCGGCACTCTAAAGCACCGAGAGCGTTTTTTTCGATGCCAACCTAACCAGAGTGACGGGAGCGGCACAATTCAGAAAAAGTGCTCAGCTCGCCGAGAAAATGCGATTTAAGCAATAAAATTAAAAATGCTTATAAAACATAAACCAAACGTTGGAGGTGGTCATTTCTCTAATGCGCAGTAATAAACTCGGCACTCTAGAGCACCCGAGAGCGTTTTTTTCGATGCCAACCTAACCAGAGTGACGGGAGCGGCACAATTCAGAAAAAGTGCTCAGCTCGCCGAGAAAATGCGATTTAAGCAATAAAATTAAAAATGCTTATAAAACATAAACCAAACGTTGGAGTGGTCATTTCTTCATGCGCAGTGATAAACTCGGCACTCTAAAGCACCCGAGAGCGTTTTTTTCGATGCCAACCTAACCAGAGTTACGGGAGCGGCACAATTCAGAAAAAGTGCTCAGCTCGCCGAGAAAATGCGATTTAAGCAATAAAATTAAAAATGCTTATAAAACATAAACCAAACGTTGGAGGTGGTCATTTCTTAATGCGCAGTAATAAACTCGGCACTCTAAAGCACCCGAGAGCGTTTTTTTCGATGCCAACCTAACCAGAGTGACGGGAGCGGCACAATTCAGAAAAAAGCGCTCAGCTCGCCGAGAAAATGCTGATTTAAGCAATAAAATTAAAAATGCTTATAAAACATAAACCAAACGTTGGAGGTGGTCATTTCTTAATGCGCAGTAATAAACTCGGCACTCTAAAGCACCCGAGAGCGTTTTTTTCGATGCCAACCTAACCAGAGTGACGGGAAGCGGCACAATTCAGAAAAAGTGCTCAGCTCGCCGAGAAAATGCGATTTAAGCAATAAAATTAAAAATGCTTATTAAACATAAACCAAACGTTGGAGGTGGTCATTTCTTCATGCGCAGTGAATAACTCGGCACTCTAAAGCACCCGAGAGCGTTTTTTTCGATGCCAACCTAACCAGAGTGACGGGAGCGGCACAATTCAGAAAAAGCGCTCAGCTCGCCGAGAAAATGCGATTTAAGCAATAAAATTAAAAATGCTTATAAAACATAAACCAAACGTTGGAGGTGGTCATTTCTTAATGCGCAGTAATAAACTCGGCACTCTAAAGCACCCGAGAGCGTTTTTTTCGATGCCAACCTAACCAGAGTGACGGGAGCGGCACAATTCAGAAAAAGTGCTCAGCTCGCCGAGAAAATGCGATTTAAGCAATAAAATTAAAAATGCTTATTAAACATAAACCAAACGTTGGAGGTGGTCATTTCTTCATGCGCAGTGAATAACTCGGCACTCTAAAGCACCCGAGAGCGTTTTTTTCGATGCCAACCTAACCAGAGTGACGGGAGCGGCACAATTCAGAAAAAACGCTCAGCTCGCCGAGAAAATGCGATTTAAGCAATAAAATTAAAAATGCTTATTAAACATAAACCAAACATTGGAGGTGGTCATTTCTTCATGCGCAGTGAATAACTCGGCACTCTAAAGCACCCGAGAGCGTTTTTTTCGATGCCAACCTAACCAGAGTGACGGGAGCGGCACAATTCAGAAAAAGCGCTCAGCTCGCCGAGAAAATGCGATTTAAGCAATAAAATTAAAAATGCTTATAAAACATAAACCAAACGTTGGAGGTGGTCATTTCTTCATGCGCAGTGATAAACTCGGCACTCTAAAGCACCCGAGAGCGTTTTTTTCGATGCCAACCTAACCAGAGTGACGGGAGCGGCACAATTCAGAAAAAGTGCTCAGCTCGCCGAGAAAATGCGATTTAAGCAATAAAATTAAAAATGCTTATAAAACATAAACCAAACGTTGGAGGTGGTCATTTCTTCATGCGCAGTGAATAACTCGGCACTCTAAAGCACCCGAGAGCGTTTTTTTCGATGCCAACCTAACCAGAGTGACGGGAGCGGCACAATTCAGAAAAAGTGCTCAGCTCGCCGAGAAAATGCGATTTAAGCAATAAAATTAAAAATGCTTATAAAACATAAACCAAACGTTGGAGGTGGTCATTTCTTAATGCGCAGTAATAAACTCGGCACTCTAAAGCACCCGAGAGCGTTTTTTTCGATGCCAACCTAACCAGAGTGACGGGAGCGGCACAATTCAGAAAAAGTGCTCAGCTCGCCGAGAAAATGCGATTTAAGCAATAAAATTAAAAATGCTTATAAAACATAAACCAAACGTTGGAAGTGGTCATTTCTTCATGCGCAGTGATAAACTCGGCACTCTAAAGCACCCGAGAGCGTTTTTTTCGATGCCAACCTAACCAGAGTTACGGGAGCGGCACAATTCAGAAAAAGCGCTCAGCTCGCCGAGAAAATGCGATTTAAGCAATAAAATTAAAAATGCTTATAAAACATAAACCAAACGTTGGAGTGGTCATTTCTTCATGCGCAGTGATAAACTCGGCACTCTAAAGCACCCGAGAGCGTTTTTTTCGATGCCAACCTAACCAGAGTGACGGGAGCGGCACAATTCAGAAAAAGCGCTCAGCTCGCCGAGAAAATGCGATTTAAGCAATAAAATTAAAAATGCTTATAAAACATAAACCAAACGTTGGAGGTGGTCATTTCTTCATGCGCAGTGATAAACTCGGCACTCTAAAGCACCCGAGAGCGTTTTTTTCGATGCCAACCTAACCAGAGTGACGGGAGCGGCACAATTCAGAAAAAGTGCTCAGCTCGCCGAGAAAATGCGATTTAAGCAATAAAATTAAAAATGCTTATAAAACATAAACCAAACGTTGGAGGTGGTCATTTCTTCATGCGCAGTGAATAACTCGGCACTCTAAAGCACCCGAGAGCGTTTTTTTCGATGCCAACCTAACCAGAGTGACGGGAGCGGCACAATTCAGAAAAAGTGCTCAGCTCGCCGAAAAAATGCGATTTAAGCAATAAAATTAAAAATGCTTATAAAACATAAACCAAACGTTGGAGGTGGTCATTTCTTAATGCGCAGTAATAAACTCGGCACTCTAAAGCACCCGTGAGCGTTTTTTTCGATGCCAACCTAACCAGAGTGACGGGAGCGGTACAATTCAGAAAAAGTGCTCAGCTCGCCGAGAAAATGCGATTTAAGCAATAAAATTAAAAATGCTTATAAAACATAAACCAAACGTTGGAGGTGGTCATTTCTTCATGCGCAGTGATAAAGTCGGCACTCTAAAGCACCCGAGAGCGTTTTTTTCGATGCCAACCTAACCAGAGTGACGGGAGCGGCACAATTCAGAAAAAGTGCTCAGCTCGCCGAGAAAATGCGATTTAAGCAATAAAATTAAAAATGCTTATTAAACATAAACCAAACGTTGGAGGTGGTCGTTTCTTCATGCGCAGTGATAAACTCGGCACTCTAAAGCACCCGAGAGCGTTTTTTTCGATGCCAACCTAACCAGAGTGACGGAGCGGCACAATTCAGAAAAAGTGCTCAGCTCGCCGAGAAAATGCGATTTAAGCAATAAAATTAAAAATGCTTATAAAACATAAACCAAACGTTGGAGGTGGTCATTTCTTCATGCGCAGTGATAAACTCGGCACTCTAAAGCACCCGAGAGCGTTTTTTTCGATGCCAACCTAACCAGAGTGACGGGAGCGGCACAATTCAGAAAAAGTGCTCAGCTCGCCGAGAAAATGCGATTTAGGCAATAAAATTAAAAATGCTTATAAAACATAAACCAAACGTTGGAGGTGGTCATTTCTTAATGCGCAGTAATAAACTCGGCACTCTAAAGCACCCGAGAGCGTTTTTTTCGATGCCAACCTAACCAGAGTGACGGGAGCGGCACAATTCAGAAAAAGCGCTCAGCTCGCCGAGAAAATGCGATTTAAGCAATAAAATTAAAACGTTGGAGGTGGTCATTTCTTCATGCGCAGTGAATAACTCGGCACTCTAAAGCACCCGAGAGCGTTTTTTTCGATGCCAAGTGACGGGAGCGGCACAATTCAGAAAAAGTGCTCAGCTCGCCGAGAAAATGCGATTTAAGCAATAAAATTAAAAATGCTTATAAAACATAAACCAAACGTTGGAGGTGGTCATTTCTTAATGCACAGTAATAAACTCGGCACTCTAAAGCACCCGAGAGCGTTTTTTTCGATGCCAACCTAACCAGAGTGACGGGAGCGGCACAATTCAGAAAAAAGTGCTCAGCTCGCCGAGAAAATGCGATTTAAGCAATAAAATTAAAAATGCTTATAAAACATAAACCAAACGTTGGAGGTGGTCATTTCTTAATGCGCAGTAATAAACTCGGCACTCTAAAGCACCCGAGAGCGTTTTTTTCGATGCCAACCTAACCAGAGTGACGGGAGCGGCACAATTCAGAAAAAGTGCTCAGCTCGCCGAGAAAATGCGATTTAAGCAATAAAATTAAAAATGCTTATTAAACATAAACCAAACGTTGGAGGTGGTCATTTCTTCATGCGCAGTGAATAACTCGGCACTCTAAAGCACCCGATAGCGTTTTTTTCGATGCCAACCTAACCAGAGTGACGGGAGCGGCACAATTCAGAAAAAGTGCTCAGCTCGCCGAGAAAATGCGATTTAAGCAATAAAATTAAAAATGCTTATAAAACATAAACCAAACGTTGGAGGTGGTCATTTCTTAATGCGCAGTAATAAACTCGGCACTCTAAAGCACCCGAGAGCGTTTTTTTCGATGCCAACCTAACCAGAGTGACGGGAGCGGCACAATTCAGAAAAAATGCTCAGCTCGCCGAGAAAATGCGATTTAAGCAATAAAATTAAAAATGCTTATAAAACATAAACCAAACGTTGGAGGTGGTCATTTCTTAATGCGCAGTAATAAACTCGGCACTCTAAAGCACCCGAGAGCGTTTTTTTCGATGCCAACCTAACCAGAGTGACGGGAGCGGCACAATTCAGAAAAAGCGCTCAGCTCGCCGAGAAAATGCGATTTAAGCAATAAAATTAAAAATGCTTATAAAACATAAACCAAACGTTGGAGGTGGTCATTTCTTAATGCGCAGTAATAAACTCGGCACTCTAAAGCACCCGAGAGCGTTTTTTTCGATGCCAACCTAACCAGAGTGACGGGAGCGGCACAATTCAGAAAAAGTGCTCAGCTCGCCGAGAAAATGCGATTTAGGCAATAAAATTAAAAATGCTTATAAAACATAAACCAAACGTTGGAGGTGGTCATTTCTTAATGCGCAGTAATAAACTCGGCACTCTAAAGCACCCGAGAGCGTTTTTTTCGATGCCAACCTAACCAGAGTGACGGGAGCGGCACAATTCAGAAAAAGCGCTCAGCTCGCCGAGAAAATGCGATTTAAGCAATAAAATTAAAAATGCTTATAAAACATAAACCAAACGTTGGAGGTGGTCATTTCTTCATGCGCAGTGAATAACTCGGCACTCTAAAGCACCCGAGAGCGTTTTTTTCGATGCCAAGTGACGGGAGCGGCACAATTCAGAAAAAGTGCTCAGCTCGCCGAGAAAATGCGATTTAAGCAATAAAATTAAAAATGCTTATAAAACATAAACCAAACGTTGGAGGTGGTCATTTCTTAATGCGCAGTAATAAACTCGGCACTCTAAAGCACCCGAGAGCGTTTTTTTCGATGCCAACCTAACCAGAGTGACGGGAGCGGCACAATTCAGAAAAAGTGCTCAGCTCGCCGAGAAAATGCGATTTAAGCAATAAAATTAAAAATGCTTATAAAACATAAACCAAACGTTGGAGGTGGTCATTTCTTAATGCGCAGTAATAAACTCGGCACTCTAAAGCACCCGAGAGCGTTTTTTTCGATGCCAACCTAACCAGAGTGACGGGAGCGGCACAATTCAGAAAAAGTGCTCAGCTCGCCGAGAAAATGCGATTTAAGCAATAAAATTAAAAATGCTTATAAAACATAAACCAAACGTTGGAGGTGGTCATTTCTTAATGCACAGTAATAAACTCGGCACTCTAAAGCACCCGAGAGCGTTTTTTTCGATGCCAACCTAACCAGAGTGACGGGAGCGGCACAATTCAGAAAAAGTGCTCAGCTCGCCGAGAAAATGCGATTTAAGCAATAAAATTAAAAATGCTTATTAAACATAAACCAAACGTTGGAGGTGGTCATTTCTTAATGCGCAGTAATAAACTCGGCACTCTAAAGCACCCGAGAGCGTTTTTTTCGATGCCAACCTAACCAGAGTTACGGGAGCGGCACAATTCAGAAAAAGCGCTCAGCTCGCCGAGAAAATGCGATTTAAGCAATAAAATTAAAAATGCTTATAAAACATAAACCAAACGTTGGAGGTGGTCATTTCTTCATGCGCAGTGAAAAACTCGGCACTCTAAAGCACCCGAGAGCGTTTTTTTCGATGCCAACCTAACCAGAGTGACGGGAGCGGCACAATTCAGAAAAAGTGCTCAGCTCGCCGAGAAAATGCGATTTAAGCAATAAAATTAAAAATGCTTATAAAACATAAACCAAACGTTGGAGGTGGTCATTTCTTAATGCGCAGTAATAAACTCGGCACTCTAAAGCACCCGTGAGCGTTTTTTTCGATGCCAACCTAACCAGAGTGACGGGAGCGGCACAATTCAGAAAAAGTGCTCAGCTCGCCGAGAAAATGCGATTTAAGCAATAAAATTAAAAATGCTTATAAAACATAAACCAAACGTTGGAGGTGGTCATTTCTTCATGCGCAGTGATAAAGTCGGCACTCTAAAGCACCCGAGAGCGTTTTTTTCGATGCCAACCTAACCAGAGTGACGGGAGCGGCACAATTCAGAAAAAGTGCTCAGCTCGCCGAGAAAATGCGATTTAAGCAATAAAATTAAAAATGCTTATTAAACATAAACCAAACGTTGGAGGTGGTCATTTCTTCATGCGCAGTGATAAACTCGGCACTCTAAAGCACCCGAGAGCGTTTTTTTCGATGCCAACCTAACCAGAGTGACGGGAGCGGCACAATTCAGAAAAAGTGCTCAGCTCGCCGAGAAAATGCGATTTAAGCAATAAAATTAAAAATGCTTATAAAACATAAACCAAACGTTGGAGGTGGTCATTTCTTAATGCGCAGTAATAAACTCGGCACTCTAAAGCACCCGAGAGCGTTTTTTTCGATGCCAACCTAACCAGAGTGACGGGAGCGACACAATTCAGAAAAAGTGCTCAGCTCGCCGAGAAAATGCGATTTAAGCAATAAAATTAAAAATGCTTATAAAACATAAACCAAACGTTGGAGGTGGTCATTTCTTAATGCGCAGTAATAAAGTCGGCACTCTAAAGCACCCGAGAGCGTTTTTTTCGATGCCAACCTAACCAGAGTGACGGGAGCGGCACAATTCAGAAAAAGTGCTCAGCTCGCCGAGAAAATGCGATTTAAGCAATAAAATTAAAAATGCTTATAAAACATAAACCAAACGTTGGAGGTGGTCATTTCTTAATGCGCAGTAATAAACTCGGCACTCTAAAGCACCCGAGAGCGTTTTTTTCGATGCCAACCTAACCAGAGTGACGGGAGCGGCACAATTCAGAAAAAGTGCTCAGCTCGCCGAGAAAATGCGATTTAAGCAATAAAATTAAAAATGCTTATAAAACATAAACCAAACGTTGGAGGTGGTCATTTCTTAATGCGCAGTAATAAACTCGGCACTCTAAAGCACCCGAGAGCGTTTTTTTCGATGCCAACCTAACCAGAGTGACGGGAGCGGCACAATTCAGAAAAAGTGCTCAGCTCGCCGAGAAAATGCGATTTAAGCAATAAAATTAAAAATGCTTATTAAACATAAACCAAACGGTGGAGGTGGTCATTTCTTCATGCGCAGTGAATAACTCGGCACTCTAAAGCACCCGAGAGCGTTTTTTTCGATGCCAACCTAACCAGAGTGACGGGAGCGGCACAATTCAGAAAAAGCGCTCAGCTCGCCGAGAAAATGCGATTTAAGCAATAAAATTAAAAATGCTTATAAAACATAAACCAAACGTTGGAGGTGGTCATTTCTTAATGCGCAGTAATAAACTCGGCACTCACCCGAGAGCGTTTTTTTCGATGCCAACCTAACCAGAGTGACGGGAGCGGCACAATTCAGAAAAAGTGCTCAGCTCGCCGAGAAAATGCGATTTAAGCAATAAAATTAAAAATGCTTATAAAACATAAACCAAACGTTGGAAGTGGTCATTTCTTCATGCGCAGTGATAAACTCGGCACTCTAAAGCACCCGAGAGCGTTTTTTTCGATGCCAACCTAACCAGAGTTACGGGAGCGGCACAATTCAGAAAAAGCGCTCAGCTCGCCGAGAAAATGCGATTTAAGCAATAAAATTAAAAATGCTTATAAAACATAAACCAAACGTTGGAGGTGGTCATTTCTTAATGCGCAGTAATAAACTCGGCACTCTAAAGCACCCGAGAGCGTTTTTTTCGATGCCAACCTAACCAGAGTGACGGGAGCGGCACAATTCAGAAAAAGTGCTCAGCTCGCCGAGAAAATGCGATTTAAGCAATAAAATTAAAAATGCTTATAAAACATAAACCAAACGTTGGAGGTGGTCATTTCTTCATGCGCAGTGATAAACTCGGCACTCTAAAGCACCCGAGAGCGTTTTTTTCGATGCCAACCTAACCAGAGTGACGGGAGCGGCACAATTCAGAAAAAGTGCTCAGCTCGCCGAGAAAATGCGATTTAAGCAATAAAATTAAAAATGCTTATAAAACATAAACCAAACGTTGGAGGTGGTCATTTCTCCATGCGCAGTGAATAACTCGGCACTCTAAAGCACCCGAGAGCGTTTTTTTCGATGCCAACCTAACCAGAGTGACGGGAGCGGCACAATTCAGAAAAAGTGCTCAGCTCGCCGAGAAAATGCGATTTAAGCAATAAAATTAAAAATGCTTATAAAACATAAACCAAACGTTGGAGGTGGTCATTTCTTAATGCGCAGTAATAAACTCGGCACTCTAAAGCACCCGTGAGCGTTTTTTTCGATGCCAACCTAACCAGAGTGACGGGACGGCACAATTCAGAAAAAGTGCTCAGCTCGCCGAGAAAATGCGATTTAAGCAATAAAATTAAAAATGCTTATAAAACATAAACCAAACGTTGGAGGTGGTCATTTCTTAATGCGCAGTAATAAACTCGGCACTCTAAAGCACCCGAGAGCGTTTTTTTCGATGCCAACCTAACCAGAGTGACGGGAGCGGCACAATTCAGAAAAAGCGCTCAGCTCGCCGAGAAAATGCGATTTAAGCAATAAAATTAAAAATGCTTATAAAACATAAACCAAACGTTGGAGGTGGTCATTTCTTAATGCGCAGTAATAAACTCGGCACTCTAAAGCACCCGAGAGCGTTTTTTTCGATGCCAACCTAACCAGAGTGACGGGAGCGGCACAATTCAGAAAAAGTGCTCAGCTCGCCGAGAAAATGCAATTTAAGCAATAAAATTAAAAATGCTTATTAAACATAAACCAAACGTTGGAGGTTGTCATTTCTTCATGCGCAGTGAATAACTCGGCACTCTAAAGCACCCGAGAGCGTTTTTTTCGATGCCAACCTAACCAGAGTGACGGGAGCGGCACAATTCAGAAAAAGCGCTCAGCTCGCCGAGAAAATGCGATTTAAGCAATAAAATTAAAAATGCTTATTAAACATAAACCAAACGTTGGAGGTGGTCATTTCTTCATGCGCAGTGAATAACTCGGCACTCTAAAGCACCCGAGAGCGTTTTTTTCGATGCCAACCTAACCAGAGTGACGGGACAGGCACAATTCAGAAAAAGCGCTCAGCTCGCCGAGAAAATGCGATTTAAGCAATAAAATTAAAAATGCTTATAAAACATAAACCAAACGTTGGAGGTGGTCATTTCTTCATGCGCAGTGATAAACTCGGCACTCTAAAGCACCCGAGAGCGTTTTTTTCGATGCCAACCTAACCAGAGTGACGGGAGCGGCACAATTCAGAAAAAGTGCTCAGCTCGCCGAGAAAATGCGATTTAAGAAATAAAATTAAAAATGCTTATAAAACATAAACCAAACGTTGGAGGTGGTCATTTCTTCATGCGCAGTGATAAACTCGGCACTCTAAAGCACCCGAGAGCGTTTTTTTCGATGCCAACCTAACCAGAGTGACGGGAGCGGCACAATTCAGAAAAAGCGCTCAGCTCGCCGAGAAAATGCGATTTAAGCAATAAAATTAAAAATGCTTATAAAACATAAACCAAACGTTGGAGGTGGTCATTTCTTCATGCGCAGTGATAAACTCGGCACTCTAAAGCACCCGAGAGCGTTTTCTTCGATGCCAACCTAACCAGAGTGACGGGAGCGGCACAATTCAGAAAAAGTGCTCAGCTCGCCGAGAAAATGCGATTCAAGCAATAAAATTAAAAATGCTTATTAAACATAAACCAAACGTTGGAGGTGGTGATTTCTTCATGCGCAGTGAATAACTCGGCACTCTAAAGCACCCGAGAGCGTTTTTTTCGATGCCAACCTAACCAGAGTGACGGGAGCGGCACAATTCAGAAAAAGTGCTCAGCTCGCCGAGAAAATGCGATTTAAGCAATAAAATTAAAAATGCTTATAAAACATAAACCAAACGTTGGAGGTGGTCATTTCTTAATGCACAGTAATAAACTCGGCACTCTAAAGCACCCGAGAGCGTTTTTTTCGATGCCAACCTAACCAGAGTGACGGGAGCGGCACAATTCAGAAAAAGTGCTCAGCTCGCCGAGAAAATGCGATTTAAGCAATAAAATTAAAAATGCTTATAAAACATAAACCAAACGTTGGAGGTGGTCATTTCTTAATGCGCAGTAATAAACTCGTTACTCTAAAGCACCCGAGAGCGTTTTTTTCGATGCCAACCTAACCAGAGTGACGGGAGCGGCACAATTCAGAAAAAGTGCTCAGCTCGCCGAGAAAATGCGATTTAAGCAATAAAATTAAAAATGCTTATAAAACATAAACCAAACGTTGGAGGTGGTCATTTCTTAATGCGCAGTAATAAACTCGGCACTCTAAAGCACCCGAGAGCGTTTTTTTCGATGCCAACCTAACCAGAGTGACGGGAGCGGCACAATTCAGAAAAAGCGCTCAGCTCGCCGAGAAAATGCGATTTAAGCAATAAAATTAAAAATGCTTATAAAACATAAACCAAACGTTGGAGGTGGTCATTTCCTAATGCGCAGTAATAAACTCGGCACTCTAAAGCACCCGAGAGCGTTTTTTTCGATGCCAACCTAACCAGAGTTACGGGAGCGGCACAATTCAGAAAAAGCGCTCAGCTCGCCGAGAAAATGCGATTTAAGCAATAAAATTAAAAATGCTTATAAAACATAAACCAAACGTTGGAGGTGGTAATTTCTTCATGCGCAGTGATAAACTCGGCACTCTAAAGCACCCGAGAGCGTTTTTTTCGATGCCAACCTAACCAGAGTGACGGGAGCGGCACAATTCAGAAAAAGTGCTCAGCTCGCCGAGAAAATGCGATTTAAGCAATAAAATTAAAAATGCTTATAAAACATAAACCAAACGTTGGAGGTGGTCATTTCTCCATGCGCAGTGAATAACTCGGCACTCTAAATCACCCGAGAGCGTTTTTTTCGATGCCAACCTAACCAGAGTGACGGGAGCGGCACAATTCAGAAAAAGTGCTCAGCTCGCCGAGAAAATGCGATTTAAGCAATAAAATTAAAAATGCTTATAAAACATAAACCAAACGTTGGAGGTGGTCATTTCTTCATGCGCAGTGAATAACTCGGCACTCTAAAGCACCCGAGAGCGTTTTTTTCGATGCCAACCTAACCAGAGTGACGGGAGCGGCACAATTCAGAAAAAGTGCTCAGCTCGCCGAGAAAATGCGATTTAAGCAATAAAATTAAAAATGCTTATTAAACATAAACCAAACGTTGGAGGTTGTCATTTCTTCATGCGCAGTGAATAACTCGGCACTCTAAAGCACCCGAGAGCGTTTTTTTCGATGCCAACCTAACCAGAGTGACGGGAGCGGCACAATTCAGAAAAAGCGCTCAGCTCGCCGAGAAAATGCGATTTAAGCAATAAAATTAAAAATGCTTATAAAACATAAACCAAACGTTGGAAGTGGTCATTTCTTCATGCGCAGTGATAAACTCGGCACTCTAAAGCACCCGAGAGCGTTTTTTTCGATGCCAACCTAACCAGAGTTACGGGAGCGGCACAATTCAGAAAAAGCGCTCAGCTCGCCGAGAAAATGCGATTTAAGCAATAAAATTAAAAATGCTTATAAAACATAAACCAAACGTTGGAAGTGGTCATTTCTTCATGCGCAGTGATAAACTCGGCACTCTAAAGCACCCGAGAGCGTTTTTTTCGATGCCAACCTAACCAGAGTTACGGGAGCGGCACAATTCAGAAAAAGCGCTCAGCTCGCCGAGAAAATGCGATTTAAGCAATAAAATTAAAAATGCTTATAAAACATAAACCAAACGTTGGAGGTGGTCATTTCTTCATGCGCAGTGATAAACTCGGCACTCTAAAGCACCCGAGAGCGTTTTTTTCGATGCCAACCTAACCAGAGTGACGGGAGCGGCACAATTCAGAAAAAGCGCTCAGCTCGCCGAGAAAATGCGATTTAAGCAATAAAATTAAAAATGCTTATAAAACATAAACCAAACGTTGGAGGTGGTCATTTCTTCATGCGCAGTGATAAACTCGGCACTCTAAAGCACCCGAGAGCGTTTTTTTCGATGCCAACCTAACCAGAGTGACGGGAGCGGCACAATTCAGAAAAAGTGCTCAGCTCGCCGAGAAAATGCGATTTAAGCAATAAAATTAAAAATGCTTATAAAACATAAACCAAACGTTGGAGGTGGTCATTTCTCCATGCGCAGTGAATAACTCGGCACTCTAAAGCACCCGAGAGCGTTTTTTTCGATGCCAACCTAACCAGAGTGACGGGAGCGGCACAATTCAGAAAAAGTGCTCAGCTCGCCGAGAAAATGCGATTTAAGCAATAAAATTAAAAATGCTTATTAAACATAAACCAAACGTTGGAGGTTGTCATTTCTTCATGCGCAGTGAATAACTCGGCACTCTAAAGCACCCGAGAGCGTTTTTTTCGATGCCAACCTAACCAGAGTGACGGGAGCGGCACAATTCAGAAAAAGCGCTCAGCTCGCCGAGAAAATGCGATTTAAGCAATAAAATTAAAAATGCTTATAAAACATAAACCAAACGTTGGAAGTGGTCATTTCTTCATGCGCAGTGATAAACTCGGCACTCTAAAGCACCCGAGAGCGTTTTTTTCGATGCCAACCTAACCAGAGTTACGGGAGCGGCACAATTCAGAAAAAGCGCTCAGCTCGCCGAGAAAATGCGATTTAAGCAATAAAATTAAAAATGCTTATAAAACATAAACCAAACGTTGGAAGTGGTCATTTCTTCATGCGCAGTGATAAACTCGGCACTCTAAAGCACCCGAGAGCGTTTTTTTCGATGCCAACCTAACCAGAGTTACGGGAGCGGCACAATTCAGAAAAAGCGCTCAGCTCGCCGAGAAAATGCGATTTAAGCAATAAAATTAAAAATGCTTATAAAACATAAACCAAACGTTGGAGGTGGTCATTTCTTCATGCGCAGTGATAAACTCGGCACTCTAAAGCACCCGAGAGCGTTTTTTTCGATGCCAACCTAACCAGAGTGACGGGAGCGGCACAATTCAGAAAAAGCGCTCAGCTCGCCGAGAAAATGCGATTTAAGCAATAAAATTAAAAATGCTTATAAAACATAAACCAAACGTTGGAGGTGGTCATTTCTTCATGCGCAGTGATAAACTCGGCACTCTAAAGCACCCGAGAGCGTTTTTTTCGATGCCAACCTAACCAGAGTGACGGGAGCGGCACAATTCAGAAAAAGTGCTCAGCTCGCCGAGAAAATGCGATTTAAGCAATAAAATTAAAAATGCTTATAAAACATAAACCAAACGTTGGAGGTGGTCATTTCTCCATGCGCAGTGAATAACTCGGCACTCTAAAGCACCCGAGAGCGTTTTTTTCGATGCCAACCTAACCAGAGTGACGGGAGCGGCACAATTCAGAAAAAGTGCTCAGCTCGCCGAGAAAATGCGATTTAAGCAATAAAATTAAAAATGCTTATAAAACATAAACCAAACGTTGGAGGTGGTCATTTCTTAATGCGCAGTAATAAACTCGGCACTCTAAAGCACCCGTGAGCGTTTTTTTCGATGCCAACCTAACCAGAGTGACGGGACGGCACAATTCAGAAAAAGTGCTCAGCTCGCCGAGAAAATGCGATTTAAGCAATAAAATTAAAAATGCTTATAAAACATAAACCAAACGTTGGAGGTGGTCATTTCTTAATGCGCAGTAATAAACTCGGCACTCTAAAGCACCCGAGAGCGTTTTTTTCGATGCCAACCTAACCAGAGTGACGGGAGCGGCACAATTCAGAAAAAGCGCTCAGCTCGCCGAGAAAATGCGATTTAAGCAATAAAATTAAAAATGCTTATAAAACATAAACCAAACGTTGGAGGTGGTCATTTCTTAATGCGCAGTAATAAACTCGGCACTCTAAAGCACCCGAGAGCGTTTTTTTCGATGCCAACCTAACCAGAGTGACGGGAGCGGCACAATTCAGAAAAAGTGCTCAGCTCGCCGAGAAAATGCGATTTAAGCAATAAAATTAAAAATGCTTATTAAACATAAACCAAACGTTGGAGGTTGTCATTTCTTCATGCGCAGTGAATAACTCGGCACTCTAAAGCACCCGAGAGCGTTTTTTTCGATGCCAACCTAACCAGAGTGACGGGAGCGGCACAATTCAGAAAAAGCGCTCAGCTCGCCGAGAAAATGCGATTTAAGCAATAAAATTAAAAATGCTTATTAAACATAAACCAAACGTTGGAGGTGGTCATTTCTTCATGCGCAGTGAATAACTCGGCACTCTAAAGCACCCGAGAGCGTTTTTTTCGATGCCAACCTAACCAGAGTGACGGGACAGGCACAATTCAGAAAAAGCGCTCAGCTCGCCGAGAAAATGCGATTTAAGCAATAAAATTAAAAATGCTTATAAAACATAAACCAAACGTTGGAGGTGGTCATTTCTACATGCGCAGTGATAAACTCGGCACTCTAAAGCACCCGAGAGCGTTTTTTTCGATGCCAACCTAACCAGAGTGACGGGAGCGGCACAATTCAGAAAAAGTGCTCAGCTCGCCGAGAAAATGCGATTTAAGAAATAAAATTAAAAATGCTTATAAAACATAAACCAAACGTTGGAGGTGGTCATTTCTTCATGCGCAGTGATAAACTCGGCACTCTAAAGCACCCGAGAGCGTTTTTTTCGATGCCAACCTAACCAGAGTGACGGGAGCGGCACAATTCAGAAAAAGCGCTCAGCTCGCCGAGAAAATGCGATTTAAGCAATAAAATTAAAAATGCTTATAAAACATAAACCAAACGTTGGAGGTGGTCATTTCTTCATGCGCAGTGATAAACTCGGCACTCTAAAGCACCCGAGAGCGTTTTTTTCGATGCCAACCTAACCAGAGTGACGGGAGCGGCACAATTCAGAAAAAGTGCTCAGCTCGCCGAGAAAATGCGATTCAAGCAATAAAATTAAAAATGCTTATTAAACATAAACCAAACGTTGGAGGTGGTGATTTCTTCATGCGCAGTGAATAACTCGGCACTCTAAAGCACCCGAGAGCGTTTTTTTCGATGCCAACCTAACCAGAGTGACGGGAGCGGCACAATTCAGAAAAAGTGCTCAGCTCGCCGAGAAAATGCGATTTAAGCAATAAAATTAAAAATGCTTATAAAACATAAACCAAACGTTGGAGGTGGTCATTTCTTAATGCACAGTAATAAACTCGGCACTCTAAAGCACCCGAGAGCGTTTTTTTCGATGCCAACCTAACCAGAGTGACGGGAGCGGCACAATTCAGAAAAAGTGCTCAGCTCGCCGAGAAAATGCGATTTAAGCAATAAAATTAAAAATGCTTATAAAACATAAACCAAACGTTGGAGGTGGTCATTTCTTAATGCGCAGTAATAAACTCGGCACTCTAAAGCACCCGAGAGCGTTTTTTTCGATGCCAACCTAACCAGAGTGACGGGAGCGGCACAATTCAGAAAAAGTGCTCAGCTCGCCGAGAAAATGCGATTTAAGCAATAAAATTAAAAATGCTTATAAAACATAAACCAAACGTTGGAGGTGGTCATTTCTTAATGCGCAGTAATAAACTCGGCACTCTAAAGCACCCGAGAGCGTTTTTTTCGATGCCAACCTAACCAGAGTGACGGGAGCGGCACAATTCAGAAAAAGCGCTCAGCTCGCCGAGAAAATGCGATTTAAGCAATAAAATTAAAAATGCTTATAAAACATAAACCAAACGTTAAGGTCATTTCTTCATGCGCAGTGATAAACTCGGCACTCTAAAGCACCCGAGAGCGTTTTTTTCGATGCCAACCTAACCAGAGTGACGGGAGCGGCACAATTCAGAAAAAGCGCTCAGCTCGCCGAGAAAATGTGATTTAAGCAATAAAATTAAAAATGCTTATAAAACATAAACCAAACGTTGGAGGTGGTCATTTCTTCATGCGCAGTGATAAACTCGGCACTCTAAAGCACCCGAGAGCGTTTTTTTCGATGCCAACCTAACCAGAGTGACGGGAGCGGCACAATTCAGAAAAAGCGCTCAGCTCGCCGAGAAAATGCGATTTAAGCAATAAAATTAAAAATGCTTATAAAACATAAACCAAACGTTGGAGGTGGTCATTTCTTCATGCGCAGTGATAAACTCGGCACTCTAAAGCACCCGAGAGCGTTTTTTTCGATGCCAACCTAACCAGAGTGACGGGAGCGGCACAATTCAGAAAAAGCGCTCAGCTCGCCGAGAAAATGCGATTTAAGCAATAATATTAAAAATGCTTATAAAACATAAACCAAACGTTGGAGGTGGTCATTTCTTCATGCGCAGTGATAAACTCGGCACTCTAAAGCACCCGAGAGCGTTTTTTTCGATGCCAACCTAACCAGAGTGACGGGAGCGGCACAATTCAGAAAAAGTGCTCAGCTCGCCGAGAAAATGCGATTCAAGCAATAAAATTAAAAATGCTTATTAAACATAAACCAAACGTTGGAGGTGGTCATTTCTTCATGCGCAGTGAATAACTCGGCACTCTAAAGCACCCGAGAGCGTTTTTTTCGATGCCAACCTAACCAGAGTGACGGGAGCGGCACAATTCAGAAAAAGTGCTCAGCTCGCCGAGAAAATGCGATTTAAGCAATAAAATTAAAAATGCTTATAAAACATAAACCAAACGTTGGAGGTGGTCATTTCTTAATGCGCAGTAATAAACTCGGCACTCTAAAGCACCCGAGAGCGTTTTTTTCGATGCCAACCTAACCAGAGTGACGGGAGCGGCACAATTCAGAAAAAGTGCTCAGCTCGCCGAGAAAATGCGATTTAAGCAATAAAATTAAAAATGCTTATAAAACATAAACCAAACGTTGGAGGTGGTCATTTCTTAATGTGCAGTAATAAACTCGGCACTCTAAAGCACCCGAGAGCGTTTTTTTCGATGCCAACCTAACCAGAGTGACGGGAGCGGCACAATTCAGAAAAAGTGCTCAGCTCGCCGAGAAAATGCGATTTAAGCAATAAAATTAAAAATGCTTATAAAACATAGACCAAACGTTGGAGGTGGTCATTTCTTAATGCGCAGTAATAAACTCGGCACTCTAAAGCACCCGAGAGCGTTTTTTTCGATGCCAACCTAACCAGAGTGACGGGAGCGGCACAATTCAGAAAAAGCGCTCAGCTCGCCGAGAAAATGCGATTTAAGCAATACAATTAAAAACGCTTATTAAACATAAACCAAACATTGGAGGTGGTCATTTCTTCATGCGCAGTGAATAACTCGGCACTCTAAAGCACCCGAGAGCGTTTTTTTCGATGCCAACCTAACCAGAGTGACGGGAGCGGCACAATTCAGAAAAAGCGCTCAGCTCGCCGAGAAAATGCGATTTAAGCAATAAAATTAAAAATGCTTATAAAACATAAACCAAACGTTGGAGGTGGTCATTTCTTCATGCGCAGTGATAAACTCGGCACTCTAAAGCACCCGAGAGCGTTTTTTTCGATGCCAACCTAACCAGAGTGACGGGAGCGGCACAATTCAGAAAAAGTGCTCAGCTCGCCGAGAAAATGCGATTTAAGCAATAAAATTAAAAATGCTTATAAAACATAAACCAAACGTTGGAGGTGGTCATTTCTTCATGCGCAGTGAATAACTCGGCACTCTAAAGCACCCGAGAGCGTTTTTTTCGATGCCAACCTAACCAGAGTGACGGGAGCGGCACAATTCAGAAAAAGTGCTCAGCTCGCCGAGAAAATGCGATTTAAGCAATAAAATTAAAAATGCTTATAAAACATAAACCAAACGTTGGAGGTGGTCATTTCTTAATGCGCAGTAATAAACTCGGCACTCTAAAGCACCCGAGAGCGTTTTTTTCGATGCCAACCTAACCAGAGTGACGGGAGCGGCACAATTCAGAAAAAGTGCTCAGCTCGCCGAGAAAATGCGATTTAAGCAATAAAATTAAAAATGCTTATAAAACATAAACCAAACGTTGGAGGTGGTCATTTCTTAATGCGCAGTAATAAACTCGGCACTCTAGAGCACCCGAGAGCGTTTTTTTCGATGCCAACCTAACCAGAGTGACGGGAGCGGCACAATTCAGAAAAAGTGCTCAGCTCGCCGAGAAAATGCGATTTAAGCAATAAAATTAAAAATGCTTATAAAACATAAACCAAACGTTGGAAGTGGTCATTTCTTCATGCGCAGTGATAAACTCGGCACTCTAAAGCACCCGAGAGCGTTTTTTTCGATGCCAACCTAACCAGAGTGACGGGAGCGGCACAATTCAGAAAAAGCGCTCAGCCCGCCGAGAAAATGCGATTTAAGCAATAAAATTAAAAATGCTTATAAAACATAAACCAAACGTTGGAGGTGGTCATTTCTTCATGCGCAGTGATAAACTCGGCACTCTAAAGCACCCGAGAGCGTTTTTTTGATGCCAACCTAACCAGAGTGACGGGAGCGGCACAATTAAGAAAAAGCGCTCAGCTCGCCGAGAAAATGCGATTTAAGCAATAAAATTAAAAATGCTTATAAAACATAAACCAAACGTTGGAGGTGGTCATTTCTTAATGCGCAGTAATAAACTCGGCACTCTAAAGCACCCGAGAGCGTTTTTTTCGATGCCAACCTAACCAGAGTGACGGGAGCGGCACAATTCAGAAAAAGTGCTCAGCTCGCCGAGAAAATGCGATTTAAGCAATAAAATTAAAAATGCTTATAAAACATAAACCAAACGTTGGAGGTGGTCATTTCTCAATGCGCAGTAATAAACTCGGCACTCTAAAGCACCCGAGAGCGTTTTTTTCGATGCCAACCTAACCAGAGTGACGGGAGCGGCACAATTCAGAAAAAGTGCTCAGCTCGCCGAGAAAATGCGACTTAAGCAATAAAATTAAAAATGCTTATAAAACATAAACCAAACGTTGGAGGTGGTCATTTCTTAATGCGCAGTAATAAACTCGGCACTCTAAAGCACCCGTGAGCGTTTTTTTCGATGCCAACCTAACCAGAGTGACGGGAGCGGCACAATTCAGAAAAAGTGCTCAGCTCGCCGAGAAAATGCGATTTAAGCAATAAAATTAAAAATGCTTATAAAACATAAACCAAACGTTGGAGGTGGTCATTTCTTCATGCGCAGTGAATAACTCGGCACTCTAAAGCACCCGAAAGCGTTTTTTTCGATGCCAACCTAACCAGAGTGACGGGAGCGGCACAATTCAGAAAAAGTGCTCAGCTCGCCGAGAAAATGCGATTTAAGCAATAAAATTAAAAATGCTTATAAAACATAAACCAAACGTTGGAGGTGGTCATTTCTTAATGCGCAGTAATAAACTCGGCACTCTAAAGCACCCGTGAGCGTTTTTTTCGATGCCAACCTAACCAGAGTGACGGGACGGCACAATTCAGAAAAAGTGCTCAGCTCGCCGAGAAAATGCGATTTAAGCAATAAAATTAAAAATGCTTATAAAACATAAACCAAACGTTGGAGGTGGTCATTTCTTAATGCGCAGTAATAAACTCGGCACTCTAAAGCACCCGAGAGCGTTTTTTTCGATGCCAACCTAACCAGAGTGACGGGAGCGGCACAATTCAGAAAAAGCGCTCAGCTCGCCGAGAAAATGCGATTTAAGCAATAAAATTAAAAATGCTTATAAAACATAAACCAAACGTTGGAGGTGGTCATTTCTTAATGCGCAGTAATAAACTCGGCACTCTAAAGCACCCGAGAGCGTTTTTTTCGATGCCAACCTAACCAGAGTGACGGGAGCGGCACAATTCAGAAAAAGCGCTCAGCTCGCCGAGAAAATGCGATTTGAGCAATAAAATTAAAAATGCTTATTAAACATAAACCAAACGTTGGAGGTGGTCATTTCTTCATGCGCAGTGAATAACTCGGCACTCTAAAGCACCCGAGAGCGTTTTTTTCGATGCCAACCTAACCAGAGTGACGGGACAGGCACAATTCAGAAAAAGCGCTCAGCTCGCCGAGAAAATGCGATTTAAGCAATAAAATTAAAAATGCTTATAAAACATAAACCAAACGTTGGAGGTGGTCATTTCTTCATGCGCAGTGATAAACTCGGCACTCTAAAGCACCCGAGAGCGTTTTTTTCGATGCCAACCTAACCAGAGTGACGGGAGCGGCACAATTCAGAAAAAGTGCTCAGCTCGCCGAGAAAATGCGATTTAAGAAATAAAATTAAAAATGCTTATAAAACATAAACCAAACGTTGGAGGTGGTCATTTCTTCATGCGCAGTGATAAACTCGGCACTCTAAAGCACCCGAGAGCGTTTTTTTCGATGCCAACCTAACCAGAGTGACGGAGCGCACAATTCAGAAAAAGCGCTCAGCTCGCCGAGAAAATGCGATTTAAGCAATAAAATTAAAAATGCTTATAACATTGAGGTAAATTTTGGATTCTATGCGTCACTGTATGTCACCTTAAATGGCGACCTTGCAGCAGTGAGAAGACCCTAAGCTATTTTTGCGGTACAGAGAAGATCTAGTTTCAGCAATGTGTAGGTGCTTAGAATATGGAAGGGCCATTCGTCCGTGACCAGGAATACCTTTGTCCATGCACTTTTAAGGGCATCGGAAGTAACCAATAGAGTGAGACTCGGACCGCAGCTGTTGTCTTACGAGGTACAAATGATGGGGGAGAACAGATAGAAGGGGGGTCAAGAACGCAAAGAGGAGAGCGCGAAGAGCAAGGGGCGCGCAAGGCGCAGGGGCGCAAGGGGCAAGAGCAAGAAGCGCGAGGGCCTTTTTGGGGCGAACATCTGTGCTGTCAAGAGCTGAAACATCTTTGCTCTTGGGGCCACCCTAACTTTTGGAGAGACATCACTTTGACATCGGTTGAATAAATCTTTTCCCAATCAGCCGTGTGTCACCGAAGTGCTTCCTTACCCGGACCAGCCATCGTCCACTGAGTGTTTTTTTGGAGACCAGCGAAACAACAAAGACCATTCACCACAACATAAACCAAACGTTGGAGGTGGTCATTTCTTCATGCGCAGTGATAAACTCGGCACTCTATAGCACCCGAGAGCGTTTTTTTCGATGCCAACCTAACCAGAGTGACGGGAGCGGCACAATTCAGAAAAAGTGCTCAGCTCGCCGAGAAAATGCGATTCAAGCAATAAAATTAAAAATGCTTATTAAACATAAACCAAACGTTGGAGGTGGTCATTTCTTCATGCGCAGTGAATAACTCGGCACTCTAAAGCACCCGAGAGCGTTTTTTTCGATGCCAACCTAACCAGAGTGACGGGAGCGGCACAATTCAGAAAAAGTGCTCAGCTCGCCGAGAAAATGCGATTTAAGCAATAAAATTAAAAATGCTTATAAAACATAAACCAAACGTTGGAGGTGGTCATTTCTTAATGCGCAGTAATAAACTCGGCACTCTAAAGCACCCGAGAGCGTTTTTTTCGATGCCAACCTAACCAGAGTGACGGGAGCGGCACAATTCAGAAAAAGTGCTCAGCTCGCCGAGAAAATGCGATTTAAGCAATAAAATTAAAAATGCTTATAAAACATAAACCAAACGTTGGAGGTGGTCATTTCTTAATGCGCAGTAATAAACTCGGCACTCTAAAGCACCCGAGAGCGTTTTTTTCGATGCCAACCTAACCAGAGTGACGGGAGCGGCACAATTCAGAAAAAGTGCTCAGCTCGCCGAGAAAATGCGATTTAAGCAATAAAATTAAAAATGCTTATAAAACATAAACCAAACGTTGGAGGTGGTCATTTCTTAATGCGCAGTAATAAACTCGGCACTCTAAAGCACCCGAGAGCGTTTTTTTCGATGCCAACCTAACCAGAGTGACGGGAGCGGCACAATTCAGAAAAAGCGCTCAGCTCGCCGAGAAAATGCGATTTAAGCAATAAAATTAAAAATGCTTATAAAACATAAACCAAACGTTGGAGGTGGTCATTTCCTAATGCGCAGTAATAAACTCGGCACTCTAAAGCACCCGAGAGCGTTTTTTTCGATGCCAACCTAACCAGAGTTACGGGAGCGGCACAATTCAGAAAAAGCGCTCAGCTCGCCGAGAAAATGCGATTTAAGCAATAAAATTAAAAATGCTTATAAAACATAAACCAAACGTTGGAGGTGGTCATTTCTTCATTCGCAGTGATAAACTCGGCACTCTAAAGCACCCGAGAGCGTTTTTTTCGATGCCAACCTAACCAGAGTGACGGGAGCGGCACAATTCAGAAAAAGTGCTCAGCTCGCCGAGAAAATGCGATTTAAGCAATAAAATTAAAAATGCTTATAAAACATAAACCAAACGTTGGAGGTGGTCATTTCTCCATGCGCAGTGAATAACTCGGCACTCTAAAGCACCCGAGAGCGTTTTTTTCGATGCCAACCTAACCAGAGTGACGGGAGCGGCACAATTCAGAAAAAGTGCTCAGCTCGCCGAGAAAATGCGATTTAAGCAATAAAATTAAAAATGCTTATAAAACATAAACCAAACGTTGGAGGTGGTCATTTCTTAATGCGCAGTAATAAACTCGGCACTCTAAAGCACCCGTGAGCGTTTTTTTCGATGCCAACCTAACCAGAGTGACGGGACGGCACAATTCAGAAAAAGTGCTCAGCTCGCCGAGAAAATGCGATTTAAGCAATAAAATTAAAAATGCTTATAAAACATAAACCAAACGTTGGAGGTGGTCATTTCTTATTGCGCAGTAATAAACTCGGCACTCTAAAGCACCCGAGAGCGTTTTTTTCGATGCCAACCTAACCAGAGTGACGGGAGCGGCACAATTCAGAAAAAGCGCTCAGCTCGCCGAGAAAATGCGATTTAAGCAATAAAATTAAAAATGCTTATAAAACATAAACCAAACGTTGGAGGTGGTCATTTCTTAATGCGCAGTAATAAACTCGGCACTCTAAAGCACCCGAGAGCGTTTTTTTCGATGCCAACCTAACCAGAGTGACGGGAGCGGCACAATTCAGAAAAAGTGCTCAGCTCGCCGAGAAAATGCGATTTAAGCAATAAAATTAAAAATGCTTATTAAACATAAACCAAACGTTGGAGGTTGTCATTTCTTCATGCGCAGTGAATAACTCGGCACTCTAAAGCACCCGAGAGCGTTTTTTTCGATGCCAACCTAACCAGAGTGACGGGAGCGGCACAATTCAGAAAAAGCGCTCAGCTCGCCGAGAAAATGCGATTTAAGCAATAAAATTAAAAATGCTTATTAAACATAAACCAAACGTTGGAGTTGGTCATTTCTTCATGCGCAGTGAATAACTCGGCACTCTAAAGCACCCGAGAGCGTTTTTTTCGATGCCAACCTAACCAGAGTGACGGGACAGGCACAATTCAGAAAAAGCGCTCAGCTCGCCGAGAAAATGCGATTTAAGCAATAAAATTAAAAATGCTTATAAAACATAAACCAAACGTTGGAGGTGGTCATTTCTTCATGCGCAGTGATAAACTCGGCACTCTAAAGCACCCGAGAGCGTTTTTTTCGATGCCAACCTAACCAGAGTGACGGGAGCGGCACAATTCAGAAAAAGTGCTCAGCTCGCCGAGAAAATGCGATTTAAGCAATAAAATTAAAAATGCTTATAAAACATAAACCAAACGTTGGAGGTGGTCATTTCTTCATGCGCAGTGATAAACTCGGCACTCTAAAGCACCCGAGAGCGTTTTTTTCGATGCCAACCTAACCAGAGTGACGGGAGCGGCACAATTCAGAAAAAGCGCTCAGCTCGCCGAGAAAATGCGATTTAAGCAATAAAATTAAAAATGCTTATAAAACATAAACCAAACGTTGGAGGTGGTCATTTCTTCATGCGCAGTGATAAACTCGGCACTCTAAAGCACCCGAGAGCGTTTTTTTCGATGCCAACCTAACCAGAGTGACGGGAGCGGCACAATTCAGAAAAAGTGCTCAGCTCGCCGAGAAAATGCGATTCAAGCAATAAAATTAAAAATGCTTATTAAACATAAACCAAACGTTGGAGGTGGTCATTTCTTCATGCGCAGTGAATAACTCGGCACTCTAAAGCACCCGAGAGCGTTTTTTTCGATGCCAACCTAACCAGATTGACGGGAGCGGCACAATTCAGAAAAAGTGCTCAGCTCGCCGAGAAAATGCGATTTAAGCAATAAAATTAAAAATGCTTATAAAACATAAACCAAACGTTGGAGGTGGTCATTTCTTAATGCGCAGTAATAAACTCGGCACTCTAAAGCACCCGAGAGCGTTTTTTTCGATGCCAACCTAACCAGAGTGACGGGAGCGGCACAATTCAGAAAAAGTGCTCAGCTCGCCGAGAAAATGCGATTTAAGCAATAAAATTAAAAATGCTTATAAAACATAAACCAAACGTTGGAGGTGGTCATTTCTTAATGTGCAGTAATAAACTCGGCACTCTAAAGCACCCGAGAGCGTTTTTTTCGATGCCAACCTAACCAGAGTGACGGGAGCGGCACAATTCAGAAAAAGTGCTCAGCTCGCCGAGAAAATGCGATTTAAGCAATAAAATTAAAAATGCTTATAAAACATAGACCAAACGTTGGAGGTGGTCATTTCTTAATGCGCAGTAATAAACTCGGCACTCTAAAGCACCCGAGAGCGTTTTTTTCGATGCCAACCTAACCAGAGTGACGGGAGCGGCACAATTCAGAAAAAGCGCTCAGCTCGCCGAGAAAATGCGATTTAAGCAATAAAATTAAAAATGCTTATAAAACATAAACCAAACGTTGGAGGTGGTCATTTCCTAATGCGCAGTAATAAACTCGGCACTCTAAAGCACCCGAGAGCGTTTTTTTCGATGCCAACCTAACCAGAGTGACGGGAGCGGCACAATTCAGAAAAAGTGCTCAGCTCGCAGAGAAAATGCGATTTAAGCAATAAAATTAAAAATGCTTATTAAACATAAACCAAACGTTGGAGGTGGTCATTACTTCATGCGCAGTGAATAACTCGGCACTCTAAAGCACCCGAGAGCGTTTTTTTCGATGCCAACCTAACCAGAGTGACGGGAGCGGCACAATTCAGAAAAAGCGCTCAGCTCGCCGAGAAAATGCGATTTAAGCAATACAATTAAAAATGCTTATTAAACATAAACCAAACATTGGAGGTGGTCATTTCTTCATGCGCAGTGAATAACTCGGCACTCTAAAGCACCCGAGAGCGTTTTTTTCGATGCCAACCTAACCAGAGTGACGGGAGCGGCACAATTCAGAAAAAGCGCTCAGCTCGCCGAGAAAATGCGATTTAAGCAATAAAATTAAAAATGCTTATAAAACATAAACCAAACGTTGGAGGTGGTCATTTCTTCATGCGCAGTGATAAACTCGGCACTCTAAAGCACCCGAGAGCGTTTTTTTCGATGCCAACCTAACCAGAGTGACGGGAGCGGCACAATTCAGAAAAAGTGCTCAGCTCGCCGAGAAAATGCGATTTAAGCAATAAAATTAAAAATGCTTATAAAACATAAACCAAACGTTGGAGGTGGTCATTTCTTCATGCGCAGTGAATAACTCGGCACTCTAAAGCACCCGAGAGCGTTTTTTTCGATGCCAACCTAACCAGAGTGACGGGAGCGGCACAATTCAGAAAAAGTGCTCAGCTCGCCGAGAAAATGCGATTTAAGCAATAAAATTAAAAATGCTTATAAAACATAAACCAAACGTTGGAGGTGGTCATTTCTTAATGCGCAGTAATAAACTCGGCACTCTAAAGCACCCGAGAGCGTTTTTTTCGATGCCAACCTAACCAGAGTGACGGGAGCGGCACAATTCAGAAAAAGTGCTCAGCTCGCCGAGAAAATGCGATTTAAGCAATAAAATTAAAAATGCTTATAAAACATAAACCAAACGTTGGAGGTGGTCATTTCTTAATGCGCAGTAATAAACTCGGCACTCTAGAGCACCCGAGAGCGTTTTTTTCGATGCCAACCTAACCAGAGTGACGGGAGCGGCACAATTCAGAAAAAGTGCTCAGCTCGCCGAGAAAATGCGATTTAAGCAATAAAATTAAAAATGCTTATAAAACATAAACCAAACGTTGGAAGTGGTCATTTCTTCATGCGCAGTGATAAACTCGGCACTCTAAAGCACCCGAGAGCGTTTTTTTTTATGCCAACCTAACCAGAGTTACGGGAGCGGCACAATTCAGAAAAAGCGCTCAGCCCGCCGAGAAAATGCGATTTGAGCAATAAAATTAAAAATGCTTATAAAACATAAACCAAACGTTGGAGGTGGTCATTTCTTCATGCGCAGTGATAAACTCGGCACTCTAAAGCACCCGAGAGCGTTTTTTTCGATGCCAACCTAACCAGAGTGACGGGAGCGGCACAATTCAGAAAAAGTGCTCAGCTCGCCGAGAAAATGCGATTTAAGCAATAAAATTAAAAATGCTTATAAAACATAAACCAAACGTTGGAGGTGGTCATTTCTTCATGCGCAGTGAATAACTCGGCACTCTAAAGCACCCGAGAGCGTTTTTTTCGATGCCAACCTAACCAGAGTGACGGGAGCGGCACAATTCAGAAAAAGTGCTCAGCTCGCCGAGAAAATGCGATTTAAGCAATAAAATTAAAAATGCTTATAAAACATAAACCAAACGTTGGAGGTGGTCATTTCTTAGTGCGCAGTAATAAACTCGGCACTCTAAAGCACCCGAGAGCGTTTTTTTCGATGCCAACCTAACCAGAGTGACGGGAGCGGCACAATTCAGAAAAAGTGCTCAGCTCGCCGAGAAAATGCGATTTAAGCAATAAAATTAAAAATGCTTATAAAACATAAACCAAACGTTGGAGGTGGTCATTTCTTAATGCGCAGTAATAAACTCGGCACTCTAGAGCACCCGAGAGCGTTTTTTTCGATGCCAACCTAACCAGAGTGACGGGAGCGGCACAATTCAGAAAAAGTGCTCAGCTCGCCGAGAAAATGGGATTTAAGCAATAAAATTAAAAATGCTTATAAAACATAAACCAAACGTTGGAAGTGGTCATTTCTTCATGCGCAGTGATAAACTCGGCACTCTAAAGCACCCGAGAGCGTTTTTTTCGATGCCAACCTAACCAGAGTTACGGGAGCGGCACAATTCAGAAAAAGCGCTCAGCCCGCCGAGAAAATGCGATTTAAGCAATAAAATTAAAAATGCTTATAAAACATAAACCAAACGTTGGAGGTGGTCATTTCTTCATGCGCAGTGATAAACTCGGCACTCTAAAGCACCCGAGAGCGTTTTTTTTCGATGCCAACCTAACCAGAGTGACGGGAGCGGCACAATTAAGAAAAAGCGCTCAGCTCGCCGAGAAAATGCGATTTAAGCAATAAAATTAAAAATGCTTATAAAACATAAACCAAACGTTGGAGGTGGTCATTTCTTAATGCGCAGTAATAAACTCGGCACTCTAAAGCACCCGAGAGCGTTTTTTTTCGATGCCAACCTAACCAGAGTGACGGGAGCGGCACAATTCAGAAAAAGTGCTCAGCTCGCCGAGAAAATGCGATTTAAGCAATAAAATTAAAAATGCTTATAAAACATAAACCAAACGTTGGAGGTGGTCATTTCTCAATGCGCAGTAATAAACTCGGCACTCTAAAGCACCCGAGAGCGTTTTTTTCGATGCCAACCTAACCAGAGTGACGGGAGCGGCACAATTCAGAAAAAGTGCTCAGCTCGCCGAGAAAATGCGATTTAAGCAATAAAATTAAAAATGCTTATAAAACATAAACCAAACGTTGGAGGTGGTCATTTCTTCATGCGCAGTGATAAAGTCGGCACTCTAAAGCACCCGAGAGTGTTTTTTTCGATGCCAACCTAACCAGAGTGACGGGAGCGGCACAATTCAGAAAAAGTGCTCAGCTCGCCGAGAAAATAAGATTTAAGCAATAAAATTAAAAATGCTTATTAAACATAAACCAAACGTTGGAGGTGGTCATTTCTTCATGCGCAGTGATAAACTCGGCACTCTAAAGCACCCGAGAGGGTTTTTTTCGATGCCAACCTAACCAGAGTGACGGGAGCGGCACAATTCAGAAAAAGTGCTCAGCTCGCCGAGAAAATGCGATTTAAGCAATAAAATTAAAAATGCTTATAAAACATAAACCAAACGTTGGAGGTGGTCATTTCTTAATGCGCAGTAATAAACTCGGCACTCTAAAGCACCCGAGAGCGTTTTTTTCGATGCCAACCTAACCAGAGTGACGGGAGCGGCACAATTCAGAAAAAGTGCTCAGTTCGCCGAGAAAATGCGATTTAAGCAATAAAATTAAAAATGCTTATTAAACATAAACCAAACGTTGGAGGTGGTCATTTCTTCATGCGCAGTGAATAACTCGGCACTCTAAAGCACCCGAAAGCGTTTTTTTCGATGCCAACCTAACCAGAGTGACGGGAGCGGCACAATTCAGAAAAAGCGCTCAGCTCGCCGAGAAAATGCGATTTAAGCAATAAAATTAAAAATGCTTATAAAACATAAACCAAACGTTGGAGGTGGTCATTTCTTAATGCGCAGTAATAAACTCGGCACTCTAAAGCACCCGAGAGCGTTTTTTTCGATGCCAACCTAACCAGAGTGACGGGAGCGGCACAATTCAGAAAAAGTGCTCAGCTCGCCGAGAAAATGCGATTTAAGCAATAAAATTAAAAATGCTTATTAAACATAAACCAAACGTTGGAGGTGGTCATTTCTTCATGCGCAGTGAATAACTCGGCACTCTAAAGCACCCGAGAGCGTTTTTTTCGATGCCAACCTAACCAGAGTGACGGGAGCGGCACAATTCAGAAAAAGCGCTCAGCTCGCCGAGAAAATGCGATTTAAGCAATAAAATTAAAAATGCTTATAAAACATAAACCAAACGTTGGAGGTGGTCATTTCTTAATGCGCAGTAATAAACTCGGCACTCTAAAGCACCCGAGAGCGTTTTTTTCGATGCCAACCTAACCAGAGTGACGGGAGCGGCACAATTCAGAAAAAGTGCTCAGCTCGCCGAGAAAATGCGATTTAAGCAATAAAATTAAAAATGCTTATAAAACATAAACCAAACGTTGGAGGTGGTCATTTCTTAATGCGCAGTAATAAACTCGGCACTCTAAAGCACCCGAGAGCGTTTTTTTCGATGCCAACCTAACCAGAGTGACGGGAGCGGCACAATTCAGAAAAAGTGCTCAGCTCGCCGAGAAAATGCGATTTAAGCAATAAAATTAAAAATGCTTATTAAACATAAACCAAACGTTGGAGGTGGTCATTTCTTCATGCGCAGTGAATAACTCGGCACTCTAAAGCACCCGATAGCGTTTTTTTCGATGCCAACCTAACCAGAGTGACGGGAGCGGCACAATTCAGAAAAAGTGCTCAGCTCGCCGAGAAAATGCGATTTAAGCAATAAAATTAAAAATGCTTATAAAACATAAACCAAACGTTGGAGGTGGTCATTTCTTAATGCGCAGTAATAAACTCGGCACTCTAAATCACCCGAGAGCGTTTTTTTCGATGCCAACCTAACCAGAGTGACGGGAGCGGCACAATTCAGAAAAAGTGCTCAGCTCGCCGAGAAAATGCGATTTAAGCAATAAAATTAAAAATGCTTATAAAACATAAACCAAACGTTGGAGGTGGTCATTTCTTAATGCGCAGTAATAAACTCGGCACTCTAAAGCACCCGAGAGCGTTTTTTTCGATGCCAACCTAACCAGAGTGACGGGAGCGGCACAATTCAGAAAAAGCGCTCAGCTCGCCGAGAAAATGCGATTTAAGCAATAAAATTAAAAATGCTTATAAAACATAAACCAAACGTTGGAGGTGGTCATTTCTTCATGCGCAGTGATAAACTCGGCACTCTAAAGCACCCGAGAGCGTTTTTTTCGATGCCAACCTAACCAGAGTGACGGGAGCGGCACAATTCAGAAAAAGTGCTCAGCTCGCCGAGAAAATGCGATTTAAGCAATAAAATTAAAAATGCTTATAAAACATAAACCAAACGTTGGAGGTGGTCATTTCTTCATGCGCAGTGATAAACTCGGCACTCTAAAGCACCCGAGAGCGTTTTTTTCGATGCCAACCTAACCAGAGTGACGGGAGCGGCACAATTCAGAAAAAGTGCTCAGCTCGCCGAGAAAATGCGATTCAAGCAATAAAATTAAAAATGCTTATTAAACATAAACCAAACGTTGGAGGTGGTCATTTCTTCATGCGCAGTGAATAACTCGGCACTCTAAAGCACCCGAGAGCGTTTTTTTCGATGCCAACCTAACCAGAGTGACGGGAGCGGCACAATTCAGAAAAAGTGCTCAGCTCGCCGAGAAAATGCGATTTAAGCAATAAAATTAAAAATGCTTATAAAACATAAACCAAACGTTGGAGGTGGTCATTTCTTAATGCGCAGTAATAAACTCGGCACTCTAAAGCACCCGAGAGCGTTTTTTTCGATGCCAACCTAACCAGAGTGACGGGAGCGGCACAATTCAGAAAAAGTGCTCAGCTCGCCGAGAAAATGCGATTTAAGCAATAAAATTAAAAATGCTTATAAAACATAAACCAAACGTTGGAGGTGGTCATTTCTTCATGCACAGTGAATAACTCGGCACTCTAAAGCACCCGAGAGCGTTTTTTTCGATGCCAACCTAACCAGAGTGACGGGAGCGGCACAATACAGAAAAAGTGCTCAGCTCGCCGAGAAAATGCGATTTAAGCAATAAAATTAAAAATGCTTATAAAACATAAACCAAACGTTGGAGGTGGTCATTTCTTAATGCGCAGTAATAAACTCGGCACTCTAGAGCACCCGAGAGCGTTTTTTTCGATGCCAACCTAACCAGAGTGACGGGAGCGGCACAATTCAGAAAAAGTGCTCAGCTCGCCGAGAAAATGCGATTTAAGCAATAAAATTAAAAATGCTTATAAAACATAAACCAAACGTTGGAAGTGGTCATTTCTTCATGCGCAGTGATAAACTCGGCACTCTAAAGCACCCGAGAGCGTTTTTTTCGATGCCAACCTAACCAGAGTTACGGGAGCGGCACAATTCAGAAAAAGCGCTCAGCTCGCCGAGAAAATGCGATTTAAGCAATAAAATTAAAAATGCTTATAAAACATAAACCAAACGTTGGAGGTGGTCATTTCTTCATGCGCAGTGATAAACTCGGCACTCTAAAGCACCCGAGAGCGTTTTTTTCGATGCCAACCTAACCAGAGTGACGGGAGCGGCACAATTCAGAAAAAGCGCTCAGCTCGCCGAGAAAATGCGATTTAAGCAATAAAATTAAAAATGCTTATAAAACATAAACCAAACGTTGGAGGTGGTCATTTCTTAATGCGCAGTAATAAACTCGGCACTCTAAAGCACCCGAGAGCGTTTTTTTCGATGCCAACCTAACCAGAGTGACGGGAGCGGCACAATTCAGAAAAAGTGCTCAGCTCGCCGAGAAAATGCGATTTAAGCAATAAAATTAAAAATGCTTATAAAACATAAACCAAACGTTGGAGGTGGTCATTTCTCAATGCGCAGTAATAAACTCGGCACTCTAAAGCACCCGAGAGCGTTTTTTTCGATGCCAACCTAACCAGAGTGACGGGAGCGGCACAATTCAGAAAAAGTGCTCAGCTCGCCGAGAAAATGCGATTTAAGCAATAAAATTAAAAATGCTTATAAAACATAAACCAAACGTTGGAGGTGGTCATTTCTTAATGCGCAGTAATAAACTCGGCACTCTAAAGCACCCGAGAGCGTTTTTTTCGATGCCAACCTAACCAGAGTGACGGGAGCGGCACAATTCAGAAAAAGCGCTCATCTCGCCGAGAAAATGCGATTTAAGCAATAAAATTAAAAATGCTTATAAAACATAAACCAAACGTTGGAGGTGGTCATTTCCTAATGCGCAGTAATAAACTCGGCACTCTAAAGCACCCGAGAGCGTTTTTTTCGATGCCAACCTAACCAGAGTGACGGGAGCGGCACAATTCAGAAAAAGTGCTCAGCTCGCCGAGAAAATGCGATTTAAGCAATAAAATTAAAAATGCTTATTAAACATAAACCAAACGTTGGAGGTGGTCATTTCTTCATGCGCAGTGAATAACTCGGCACTCTAAAGCACCCGAGAGCGTTTTTTTCGATGCCAACCTAACCAGAGTGACGGGAGCGGCACAATTCAGAAAAAGCGCTCAGCTCGCCGAGAAAATGCGATTTAAGCAATAAAATTAAAAATGCTTATTAAACATAAACCAAACATTGGAGGTGGTCATTTCTTCATGCGCAGTGAATAACTCGGCACTCTAAAGCACCCGAGAGCGTTTTTTTCGATGCCAACCTAACCAGAGTGACGGGAGCGGCACAATTCAGAAAAAGCGCTCAGCTCGCCGAGAAAATGCGATTTAAGCAATAAAATTAAAAATGCTTATAAAAAATAAACCAAACGTTGGAGGTGGTCATTTCTTCATGCGCAGTGATAAACTCGGCACTCTAAAGCACCCGAGAGCGTTTTTTTCGATGCCAACCTAACCAGAGTGACGGGAGCGGCACAATTCAGAAAAAGTGCTCAGCTCGCCGAGAAAATGCGATTTAAGCAATAAAATTAAAAATGCTTATAAAACATAAACCAAACGTTGGAAGTGGTCATTTCTTCATGCGCAGTGATAAACTCGGCACTCTAAAGCACCCGAGAGCGTTTTTTTCGATGCCAACCTAACCAGAGTTACGGGAGCGGCACAATTCAGAAAAAGCGCTCAGCTCGCCGAGAAAATGCGATTTAAGCAATAAAATTAAAAATGCTTATAAAACATAAACCAAACGTTGGAGGTGGTCATTTCTTCATGCGCAGTGATAAACTCGGCACTCTAAAGCACCCGAGAGCGTTTTTTTCGATGCCAACCTAACCAGAGTGACGGGAGCGGCACAATTCAGAAAAAGCGCTCAGCTCGCCGAGAAAATGCGATTTAAGCAATAAAATTAAAAATGCTTATAAAACATAAACCAAACGTTGGAGGTGGTCATTTCTTCATGCGCAGTGATAAACTCGGCACTCTAAAGCACCCGAGAGCGTTTTTTTCGATGCCAACCTAACCAGAGTGACGGGAGCGGCACAATTCAGAAAAAGTGCTCAGCTCGCCGAGAAAATGCGATTTAAGCAATAAAATTAAAAATGCTTATAAAACATAAACCAAACGTTGGAGGTGGTCATTTCTCCATGCGCAGTGAATAACTCGGCACTCTAAAGCACCCGAGAGCGTTTTTTTCGATGCCAACCTAACCAGAGTGACGGGAGCGGCACAATTCAGAAAAAGTGCTCAGCTCGCCGAGAAAATGCGATTTAAGCAATAAAATTAAAAATGCTTATAAAACATAAACCAAACGTTGGAGGTGGTCATTTCTTAATGCGCAGTAATAAACTCGGCACTCTAAAGCACCCGTGAGCGTTTTTTTCGATGCCAACCCAACCAGAGTGACGGGAGCGGCACAATTCAGAAAAAGTGCTCAGCTCGCCGAGAAAATGCGATTTAAGCAATAAAATTAAAAATGCTTATAAAACATAAACCAAACGTTGGAGGTGGTCATTTCTTAATGCGCAGTAATAAACTCGGCACTCTAAAGCACCCGAGAGCGTTTTTTTCGATGCCAACCTAACCAGAGTTACGGGAGCGGCACAATTCAGAAAAAGCGCTCAGCTCGCCGAGAAAATGCGATTTAAGCAATAAAATTAAAAATGCTTATAAAACATAAACCAAACGTTGGAGGTGGTCATTTCTTCATGCGCAGTGAATAACTCGGCACTCTAAAGCACCCGAGAGCGTTTTTTTCGATGCCAACCTAACCAGAGTGACGGGAGCGGCACAATTCAGAAAAAGTGCTCAGCTCGCCGAGAAAATGCGATTTAAGCAATAAAATTAAAAATGCTTATAAAACATAAACCAAACGTTGGAGGTGGTCATTTCTTAATGCGCAGTAATAAACTCGGCACTCTAAAGCACCCGTGAGCGTTTTTTTCGATGCCAACCTAACCAGAGTGACGGGAGCGGCACAATTCAGAAAAAGTGCTCAGCTCGCCGAGAAAATGCGATTTAAGCAATAAAATTAAAAATGCTTATAAAACATAAACCAAACGTTGGAGGTGGTCATTTCTTCATGCGCAGTGATAAAGTCGGCACTCTAAAGCACCCGAGAGCGTTTTTTTCGATGCCAACCTAACCAGAGTGACGGGAGCGGCACAATTCAGAAAAAGTGCTCAGCTCGCCGAGAAAATGCGATTTAAGCAATAAAATTAAAAATGCTTATTCAACATAAAGCAAACGTTGGAGGTGGTCATTTCTTCATGCGCAGTGATAAACTCGGCACTCTAAAGCACCCGAGAGCGTTTTTTTCGATGCCAACCTAACCAGAGTGACGGGAGCGGCACAATTCAGAAAAAGTGCTCAGCTCGCCGAGAAAATGCGATTTAAGCAATAAAATTAAAAATGCTTATAAAACATAAACCAAACGTTGGAGGTGGTCATTTCTTAATGCGCAGTAATAAACTCGGCACTCTAAAGCACCCGAGAGCGTTTTTTTCGATGCCAACCTAACCAGAGTGACGGGAGCGGCACAATTCAGAAAAAGTGCTCAGCTCGCCGAGAAAATGCGATTTAAGCAATAAAATTAAAAATGCTTATAAAACATAAACCAAACGTTGGAGGTGGTCATTTCTTAATGCGCAGTAATAAACTCGGCACTCTAGAGCACCCGAGAGCGTTTTTTTCGATGCCAACCTAACCAGAGTGACGGGAGCGGCACAATTCAGAAAAAGTGCTCAGCTCGCCGAGAAAATGCGATTTAAGCAATAAAATTAAAAATGCTTATAAAACATAAACCAAACGTTGGAAGTGGTCATTTCTTCATGCGCAGTGATAAACTCGGCACTCTAAAGCACCCGAGAGCGTTTTTTTCGATGCCAACCTAACCAGAGTTACGGGAGCGGCACAATTCAGAAAAAGCGCTCAGCTCGCCGAGAAAATGCGATTTAAGCAATAAAATTAAAAATGCTTATAAAACATAAACCAAACGTTGGAGGTGGTCATTTCTTCATGCGCAGTGATAAACTCGGCACTCTAAAGCACCCGAGAGCGTTTTTTTCGATGCCAACCTAACCAGAGTGACGGGAGCGGCACAATTCAGAAAAAGCGCTCAGCTCGCCGAGAAAATGCGATTTAAGCAATAAAATTAAAAATGCTTATAAAACATAAACCAAACGTTGGAGGTGGTCATTTCTTCATGCGCAGTGATAAACTCGGCACTCTAAAGCACCCGAGAGCGTTTTTTTCGATGCCAACCTAACCAGAGTGACGGGAGCGGCACAATTCAGAAAAAGTGCTCAGCTCGCCGAGAAAATGCGATTTAAGCAATAAAATTAAAAATGCTTATAAAACATAAACCAAACGTTGGAGGTGGTCATTTCTCCATGCGCAGTGAATAACTCGGCACTCTAAAGCACCCGAGAGCGTTTTTTTCGATGCCAACCTAACCAGAGTGACGGGAGCGGCACAATTCAGAAAAAGTGCTCAGCTCGCCGAGAAAATGCGATTTAAGCAATAAAATTAAAAATGCTTATAAAACATAAACCAAACGTTGGAGGTGGTCATTTCTTAATGCGCAGTAATAAACTCGGCACTCTAAAGCACCCGTGAGCGTTTTTTTCGATGCCAACCCAACCAGAGTGACGGGAGCGGCACAATTCAGAAAAAGTGCTCAGCTCGCCGAGAAAATGCGATTTAAGCAATAAAATTAAAAATGCTTATAAAACATAAACCAAACGTTGGAGGTGGTCATTTCTTAATGCGCAGTAATAAACTCGGCACTCTAAAGCACCCGTGAGCGTTTTTTTCGATGCCAACCTAACCAGAGTGACGGGAGCGGCACAATTCAGAAAAAGTGCTCAGCTCGCCGAGAAAATGCGATTTAAGCAATAAAATTAAAAATGCTTATAAAACATAAACCAAACGTTGGAGGTGGTCATTTCTTAATGCGCAGTAATAAACTCGGCACTCTAAAGCACCCGAGAGCGTTTTTTTCGATGCCAACCTAACCAGAGTTACGGGAGCGGCACAATTCAGAAAAAGCGCTCAGCTCGCCGAGAAAATGCGATTTAAGCAATAAAATTAAAAATGCTTATAAAACATAAACCAAACGTTGGAGGTGGTCATTTCTTCATGCGCAGTGAATAACTCGGCACTCTAAAGCACCCGAGAGCGTTTTTTTCGATGCCAACCTAACCAGAGTGACGGGAGCGGCACAATTCAGAAAAAGTGCTCAGCTCGCCGAGAAAATGCGATTTAAGCAATAAAATTAAAAATGCTTATAAAACATAAACCAAACGTTGGAGGTGGTCATTTCTTAATGCGCAGTAATAAACTCGGCACTCTAAAGCACCCGTGAGCGTTTTTTTCGATGCCAACCTAACCAGAGTGACGGGAGCGGCACAATTCAGAAAAAGTGCTCAGCTCGCCGAAAAAATGCGATTTAAGCAATAAAATTAAAAATGCTTATAAAACATAAACCAAACGTTGGAGGTGGTCATTTCTTCATGCGCAGTGATAAAGTCGGCACTCTAAAGCACCCGAGAGCGTTTTTTTCGATGCCAACCTAACCAGAGTGACGGGAGCGGCACAATTCAGAAAAAGTGCTCAGCTCGCCGAGAAAATGCGATTTAAGCAATAAAATTAAAAATGCTTATAAAACATAAACCAAACGTTGGAGGTGGTCATTTCTTAATGCGCAGTAATAAACTCGGCACTCTAGAGCACCCGAGAGCGTTTTTTTCGATGCCAACCTAACCAGAGTGACGGGAGCGGCACAATTCAGAAAAAGTGCTCAGCTCGCCGAGAAAATGCGATTTAAGCAATAAAATTAAAAATGCTTATAAAACATAAACCAAACGTTGGAAGTGGTCATTTCTTCATGCGCAGTGATAAACTCGGCACTCTAAAGCACCCGAGAGCGTTTTTTTCGATGCCAACCTAACCAGAGTGACGGGAGCGGCACAATTCAGAAAAAGTGCTCAGCTCGCCGAGAAAATGCGATTTAAGCAATAAAATTAAAAATGCTTATAAAACATAAACCAAACGTTGGAGGTGGTCATTTCTTAATGCGCAGTAATAAACTCGGCACTCTAAAGCACCCGTGAGCGTTTTTTTCGATGCCAACCCAACCAGAGTGACGGGAGCGGCACAATTCAGAAAAAGTGCTCAGCTCGCCGAGAAAATGCGATTTAAGCAATAAAATTAAAAATGCTTATAAAACATAAACCAAACGTTGGAGGTGGTCATTTCTTAATGCGCAGTAATAAACTCGGCACTCTAAAGCACCCGTGAGCGTTTTTTTCGATGCCAACCTAACCAGAGTGACGGGAGCGGCACAATTCAGAAAAAGTGCTCAGCTCGCCGAGAAAATGCGATTTAAGCAATAAAATTAAAAATGCTTATAAAACATAAAACAAACGTTGGAGGTGGTCATTTCTTAATGCGCAGTAATAAACTCGGCACTCTAAAGCACCCGAGAGCGTTTTTTTCGATGCCAACCTAACCAGAGTTACGGGAGCGGCACAATTCAGAAAAAGCGCTCAGCTCGCCGAGAAAATGCGATTTAAGCAATAAAATTAAAAATGCTTATAAAACATAAACCAAACGTTGGAGGTGGTCATTTCTTCATGCGCAGTGAATAACTCGGCACTCTAAAGCACCCGAGAGCGTTTTTTTCGATGCCAACCTAACCAGAGTGACGGGAGCGGCACAATTCAGAAAAAGTGCTCAGCTCGCCGAGAAAATGCGATTTAAGCAATAAAATTAAAAATGCTTATAAAACATAAACCAAACGTTGGAGGTGGTCATTTCTTAATGCGCAGTAATAAACTCGGCACTCTAAAGCACCCGTGAGCGTTTTTTTCGATGCCAACCTAACCAGAGTGACGGGAGCGGCACAATTCAGAAAAAGTGCTCAGCTCGCCGAGAAAATGCGATTTAAGCAATAAAATTAAAAATGCTTATAAAACATAAACCAAACGTTGGAGGTGGTCATTTCTTCATGCGCAGTGATAAAGTCGGCACTCTAAAGCACCCGAGAGCGTTTTTTTCGATGCCAACCTAACCAGAGTGACGGGAGCGGCACAATTCAGAAAAAGTGCTCAGCTCGCCGAGAAAATGCGATTTAAGCAATAAAATTAAAAATGCTTATTCAACATAAAGCAAACGTTGGAGGTGGTCATTTCTTCATGCGCAGTGATAAACTCGGCACTCTAAAGCACCCGAGAGCGTTTTTTTCGATGCCAACCTAACCAGAGTGACGGGAGCGGCACAATTCAGAAAAAGTGCTCAGCTCGCCGAGAAAATGCGATTTAAGCAATAAAATTAAAAATGCTTATAAAACATAAACCAAACGTTGGAGGTGGTCATTTCTTAATGTGCAGTAATAAACTCGGCACTCTAAAGCACCCGAGAGCGTTTTTTTCGATGCCAACCTAACCAGAGTGACGGGAGCGGCACAATTCAGAAAAAGTGCTCAGCTCGCCGAGAAAATGCGATTTAAGCAATAAAATTAAAAATGCTTATAAAACATAAACCAAACGTTGGAGGTGGTCATTTCTTAATGCGCAGTAATAAACTCGGCACTCTAGAGCACCCGAGAGCGTTTTTTTCGATGCCAACCTAACCAGAGTGACGGGAGCGGCACAATTCAGAAAAAGTGCTCAGCTCGCCGAGAAAATGCGATTTAAGCAATAAAATTAAAAATGCTTATAAAACATAAACCAAACGTTGGAAGTGGTCATTTCTTCATGCGCAGTGATAAACTCGGCACTCTAAAGCACCCGAGAGCGTTTTTTTCGATGCCAACCTAACCAGAGTTACGGGAGCGGCACAATTCAGAAAAAGCGCTCAGCTCGCCGAGAAAATGCGATTTAAGCAATAAAATTAAAAATGCTTATAAAACATAAACCAAACGTTGGAGGTGGTCATTTCTTCATGCGCAGTGATAAACTCGGCACTCTAAAGCACCCGAGAGCGTTTTTTTCGATGCCAACCTAACCAGAGTGACGGGAGCGGCACAATTCAGAAAAAGGGCTCAGCTCGCCGAGAAAATGCGATTTAAGCAATAAAATTAAAAATGCTTATAAAACATAAACCAAACGTTGGAGGTGGTCATTTCTTAATGCGCAGTAATAAACTCGGCACTCTAAAGCACCCGAGAGCGTTTTTTTCGATGCCAACCTAACCAGAGTGACGGGAGCGGCACAATTCAGAAAAAGTGCTCAGCTCGCCGAGAAAATGCGATTTAAGCAATAAAATTAAAAATGCTTATAAAACATAAACCAAACGTTGGAGGTGGTCATTTCTCAATGCGCAGTAATAAACTCGGCACTCTAAAGCACCCGAGAGCGTTTTTTTCGATGCCAACCTAACCAGAGTGACGGGAGCGGCACAATTCAGAAAAAGTGCTCAGCTCGCCGAGAAAATGCGATTTAAGCAATAAAATTAAAAATGCTTATAAAACATAAACCAAACGTTGGAGGTGGTCATTTCTTAATGCGCAGTAATAAACTCGGCACTCTAAAGCACCCGAGAGCGATTTTTTCGATGCCAACCTAACCAGAGTGACGGGAGCGGCACAATTCAGAAAAAGCGCTCAGCTCGCCGAGAAAATGCGATTTAAGCAATAAAATTAAAAATGCTTATAAAACATAAACCAAACGTTGGAGGTGGTCATTTCCTAATGCGCAGTAATAAACTCGGCACTCTAAAGCACCCGAGAGCGTTTTTTTCGATGCCAACCTAACCAGAGTGACGGGAGCGGCACAATTCAGAAAAAGTGCTCAGCTCGCCGAGAAAATGCGATTTAAGCAATAAAATTAAAAATGCTTATTAAACATAAACCAAACGTTGGAGGTGGTCATTTCTTCATGCGCAGTGAATAACTCGGCACTCTAAAGCACCCGAGAGCGTTTTTTTCGATGCCAACCTAACCAGAGTGACGGGAGCGGCACAATTCAGAAAAAGCGCTCAGCTCGCCGAGAAAATGCGATTTAAGCAATAAAATTAAAAATGCTTATTAAACATAAACCAAACGTTGGAGGTGGTCATTTCTTCATGCGCAGTGATAAACTCGGCACTCTAAAGCACCCGAGAGCGTTTTTTTTCGATGCCAACCTAACCAGAGTGACGGGAGCGGCACAATTCAGAAAAAGCGCTCAGCTCGCCGAGAAAATGCGATTTAAGCAATAAAATTAAAAATGCTTACAAAACATAAACCAAACGTTGGAGGTGGTCATTTCTTCATGCGCAGTGATAAACTCGGCACTCTAAAGCACCCGAGAGCGTTTTTTTCGATGCCAACCTAACCAGAGTGACGGGAGCGGCACAATTCAGAAAAAGTGCTCAGCTCGCCGAGAAAATGCAATTTAAGCAATAAAATTAAAAATGCTTATAAAACATAAACCAAACGTTGGAGGTGGTCATTTCTCCATGCGCAGTGAATAACTCGGCACTCTAAAGCACCCGAGAGCGTTTTTTTCGATGCCAACCTAACCAGAGTGACGGGAGCGGCACAATTCAGAAAAAGTGCTCAGCTCGCCGAGAAAATGCGATTTAAGCAATAAAATTAAAAATGCTTATAAAACATAAACCAAACGTTGGAGGTGGTCATTTCTTAATGCGCAGTAATAAACTCGGCACTCTAAAGCACCCGTGAGCGTTTTTTTCGATGCCAACCTAACCAGAGTGACGGGAGCGGCACAATTCAGAAAAAGTGCTCAGCTCGCCGAGAAAATGCGATTTAAGCAATAAAATTAAAAATGCTTATAAAACATAAACCAAACGTTGGAGGTGGTCATTTCTTAATGCGCAGTAATAAACTCGGCACTCTAAAGCACCCGAGAGCGTTTTTTTCGATGCCAACCTAACCAGAGTGACGGGAGCGGCACAATTCAGAAAAAGTGCTCAGCTCGCCGAGAAAATGCGATTTAAGCAATAAAATTAAAAATGCTTATAAAACATAAACCAAACGTTGGAGGTGGTCATTTCTTAATGCGCAGTAATAAACTCGGCACTCTAAAGCACCCGAGAGCGTTTTTTTCGATGCCAACCTAACCAGAGTTACGGGAGCGGCACAATTCAGAAAAAGCGCTCAGCTCGCCGAGAAAATGCGATTTAAGCAATAAAATTAAAAATGCTTATAAAACATAAACCAAACGTTGGAGGTGGTCATTTCTTCATGCGCAGTGAATAACTCGGCACTCTAAAGCACCCGAGAGCGTTTTTTTCGATGCCAACCTAACCAGAGTGACGGGAGCGGCACAATTCAGAAAAAGTGCTCAGCTCGCCGAGAAAATGCGATTTAAGCAATAAAATTAAAAATGCTTATAAAACATAAACCAAACGTTGGAGGTGGTCATTTCTTAATGCGCAGTAATAAACTCGGCACTCTAAAGCACCCGAGAGCGTTTTTTTCGATGCCAACCTAACCAGAGTGACGGGAGCGGCACAATTCAGAAAAAGTGCTCAGCTCGCCGAGAAAATGCGATTTAAGCAATAAAATTAAAAATGCTTATAAAACATAAACCAAACGTTGGAGGTGGTCATTTCTTAATGCACAGTAATAAACTCGGCACTCTAAAGCACCCGAGAGCGTTTTTTTCGATGCCAACCTAACCAGAGTGACGGGAGCGGCACAATTCAGAAAAAGTGCTCAGCTCGCCGAGAAAATGCGATTTAAGCAATAAAATTAAAAATGCTTATAAAACATAAACCAAACGTTGGAGGTGGTCATTTCTTAATGCGCAGTAATAAACTCGGCACTCTAAAGCACCCGAGAGCGTTTTTTTCGATGCCAACCTAACCAGAGTGACGGGAGCGGCACAATTCAGAAAAAGTGCTCAGCTCGCCGAGAAAATGCGATTTAAGCAATAAAATTAAAAATGCTTATTAAACATAAACCAAACGTTGGAGGTGGTCATTTCTTCATGCGCAGTGAATAACTCGGCACTCTAAAGCACCCGATAGCGTTTTTTTCGATGCCAACCTAACCAGAGTGACGGGAGCGGCACAATTCAGAAAAAGTGCTCAGCTCGCCGAGAAAATGCGATTTAAGCAATAAAATTAAAAATGCTTATAAAACATAAACCAAACGTTGGAGGTGGTCATTTCTTAATGCGCAGTAATAAACTCGGCACTCTAAAGCACCCGAGAGCGTTTTTTTCGATGCCAACCTAACCAGAGTGACGGGAGCGGCACAATTCAGAAAAAGTGCTCAGCTCGCCGAGAAAATGCGATTTAAGCAATAAAATTAAAAATGCTTATAAAACATAAACCAAACGTTGGAGGTGGTCATTTCTTAATGCGCAGTAATAAACTCGGCACTCTAAAGCACCCGAGAGCGTTTTTTTCGATGCCAACCTAACCAGAGTGACGGGAGCGGCACAATTCAGAAAAAGTGCTCAGCTCGCCGAGAAAATGCGATTTAAGCAATAAAATTAAAAATGCTTATTAAACATAAACCAAACGTTGGAGGTGGTCATTTCTTCATGCGCAGTGAATAACTCGGCACTCTATAGCACCCGATAGCGTTTTTTTCGATGCCAACCTAACCAGAGTGACGGGAGCGGCACAATTCAGAAAAAGTGCTCAGCTCGCCGAGAAAATGCGATTTAAGCAATAAAATTAAAAATGCTTATAAAACATAAACCAAACGTTGGAGGTGGTCATTTCTTAATGCGCAGTAATAAACTCGGCACTCTAAAGCACCCGAGAGCGTTTTTTTCGATGCCAACCTAACCAGAGTGACGGGAGCGGCACAATTCAGAAAAAGTGCTCAGCTCGCCGAGAAAATGCGATTCAAGCAATAAAATTAAAAATGCTTATAAAACATAAACCAAACGTTGGAGGTGGTCATTTCTTAATGCGCAGTAATAAACTCGGCACTCTAAAGCACCCGAGAGCGTTTTTTTTGATGCCAACCTAACCAGAGTTACGGGAGCGGCACAATTCAGAAAAAGCGCTCAGCTCGCCGAGAAAATGCGATTTAAGCAATAAAATTAAAAATGCTTATAAAACATAAACCAAACGTTGGAGGTGGTCATTTCTTCATGCGCAGTGAATAACTCGGCACTCTAAAGCACCCGAGAGCGTTTTTTTCGATGCCAACCTAACCAGAGTGACGGGAGCGGCACAATTCAGAAAAAGTGCTCGAGAAAATGCGATTTAAGCAATAAAATTAAAAATGCTTATAAAACATAAACCAAACGTTGGAGGTGGTCATTTCTTAATGCGCAGTAATAAACTCGGCACTCTAAAGCACCCGTGAGCGTTTTTTTCGATGCCAACCTAACCAGAGTGACGGGAGCGGCACAATTCAGAAAAAGTGCTCAGCTCGCCGAGAAAATGCGATTTAAGCAATAAAATTAAAAATGCTTATAAAACATAAACCAAACGTTGGAGGTGGTCATTTCTTTATGCGCAGTGATAAAGTCGGCACTCTAAAGCACCCGAGAGCGTTTTTTTCGATGCCAACCGAACCAGAGTGACGGGAGCGGCACAATTCAGAAAAAGTGCTCAGCTCGCCGAGAAAATGCGATTTAAGCAATAAAATTAAAAATGCTTATTAAACATAAACCAAACGTTGGAGGTGGTCATTTCTTCATGCGCAGTGATAAACTCGGCACTCTAAAGCACCCGAGAGCGTTTTTTTCGATGCCAACCTAACCAGAGTGACGGGAGCGGCACAATTCAGAAAAAGTGCTCAGCTCGCCGAGAAAATGCGATTTAAGCAATAAAATTAAAAATGCTTATAAAACATAAACCAAACGTTGGAGGTGGTCATTTCTTAATGCGCAGTAATAAACTCGGCACTCTAAAGCACCCGAGAGCGTTTTTTTCGATGCCAACCTAACCAGAGTGACGGGAGCGGCACAATTCAGAAAAAGTGCTCAGCTCGCCGAGAAAATGCGATTTAAGCAATAAAATTAAAAATGCTTATTAAACATAAACCAAACGTTGGAGGTGGTCATTTCTTCATGCGCAGTGAATAACTCGGCACTCTAAAGCACCCGAGAGCGTTTTTTTCGATGCCAACCTAACCAGAGTGACGGGAGCGGCACAATTCAGAAAAAGCGCTCAGCTCGCCGAGAAAATGCGATTTAAGCAATAAAATTAAAAATGCTTATAAAACATAAACCAAACGTTGGAGGTGGTCATTTCTTAATGCGCAGTAATAAACTCGGCACTCTAAAGCACCCGAGAGCGTTTTTTTCGATGCCAACCTAACCAGAGTGACGGGAGCGGCACAATTCAGAAAAAGTGCTCAGGTCGCCGAGAAAATGCGATTTAAGCAATAAAATTAAAAATGCTTATTAAACATAAACCAAACGTTGGAGGTGGTCATTTCTTCATGCGCAGTGAATAACTCGGCACTCTAAAGCACCCGAGAGCGTTTTTTTCGATGCCAACCTAACCAGAGTGACGGGAGCGGCACAATTCAGAAAAAGTGCTCAGTTCGCCGAGAAAATGCGATTTAAGCAATAAAATTAAAAATGCTTATAAAACATAAACCAAACGTTGGAAGTGGTCATTTCTTCATGCGCAGTGATAAACTCGGCACTCTAAAGCACCCGAGAGCGTTTTTTTCGATGCCAACCTAACCAGAGTTACGGGAGCGGCACAATTCAGAAAAAGCGCTCAGCTCGCCGAGAAAATGCGATTTAAGCAATAAAATTAAAAATGCTTATTAAACATAAACCAAACGTTGGAGGTGGTCATTTCTTCATGCGCAGTGAATAACTCGGCACTCTAAAGCACCCGAGAGCGTTTTTTTCGATGCCAACCTAACCAGAGTGACGGGAGCGGCACAATTCAGAAAAAGCGCTCAGCTCGCCGAGAAAATGCGATTTAAGCAATAAAATTAAAAATGCTTATAAAACATAAACCAAACGTTGGAGGTGGTCATTTCTTCATGCGCAGTGATAAACTCGGCACTCTAAAGCACCCGAGAGCGTTTTTTTCGATGCCAACCTAACCAGAGTGACGGGAGCGGCACAATTCAGAAAAAGTGCTCAGCTCGCCGAGGAAATGCGATTTAAGCAATAAAATTAAAAATGCTTATAAAACATAAACCAAACGTTGGAGGTGGTCATTTCTTCATGCGCAGTGAATAACTCGGCACTCTAAAGCACCCGAGAGCGTTTTTTTCGATGCCAACCTAACCAGAGTGACGGGAGCGGCACAATTCAGAAAAAGTGCTCAGCTCGCCGAGAAAATGCGATTTAAGCAATAAAATTAAAAATGCTTATAAAACATGAACCAAACGTTGGAGGTGGTCATTTCTTAATGCGCAGTAATAAACTCGGCACTCTAGAGCACCCGAGAGCGTTTTTTTCGATGCCAACCTAACCAGAGTGACGGGAGCGGCACAATTCAGAAAAAGTGCTCAGCTCGCCGAGAAAATGCGATTTAAGCAATAAAATTAAAAATGCTTATAAAACATAAACCAAACGTTGGAAGTGGTCATTTCTTCATGCGCAGTGATAAACTCGGCACTCTAACCTAACCAGAGTTACGGGAGCGGCACAATTCAGAAAAAGCGCTCAGCTCGCCGAGAAAATGCGATTTAAGCAATAAAATTAAAAATGCTTATAAAACATAAACCAAACGTTGGAAGTGGTCATTTCTTCATGCGCAGTGATAAACTCGGCACTCTAAAGCACCCGAGAGCGTTTTTTTCGATGCCAACCTAACCAGAGTTACGGGAGCGGCACAATTCAGAAAAAGCGCTCAGCTCGCCGAGAAAATGCGATTTAAGCAATAAAATTAAAAATGCTTATAAAACATAAACCAAACGTTGGAGGTGGTCATTTCTTAATGCGCAGTAATAAACTCGGCACTCTAAAGCACCCGAGAGCGTTTTTTTCGATGCCAACCTAACCAGAGTGACGGGAGCGGCACAATTCAGAAAAAGTGCTCAGCTCGCCGAGAAAATGCGATTTAAGCAATAAAATTAAAAATGCTTATAAAACATAAACCAAACGTTGGAGGTGGTCATTTCTTAATGCGCAGTAATAAACTCGGCACTCTAGAGCACCCGAGAGCGTTTTTTTCGATGCCAACCTAACCAGAGTGACGGGAGCGGCACAATTCAGAAAAAGTGCTCAGCTCGCCGAGAAAATGCGATTTAAGCAATAAAATTAAAAATGCTTATAAAACATAAACCAAACGTTGGAAGTGGTCATTTCTTCATGCGCAGTGATAAACTCGGCACTCTAAAGCACCCGAGAGCGTTTTTTTCGATGCCAACCTAACCAGAGTGACGGGAGCGGCACAATTCAGAAAAAGTGCTCAGCTCGCCGAGAAAATGCGATTCAAGCAATAAAATTAAAAATGCTTATTAAACATAAACCAAACGTTGGAGGTGGTCATTTCTTCATGCGCAGTGAATAACTCGGCACTCTAAAGCACCCGAGAGCGTTTTTTTCGATGCCAACCTAACCAGAGTGACGGGAGCGGCACAATTCAGAAAAAGTGCTCAGCTCGCCGAGAAAATGCGATTTAAGCAATAAAATTAAAAATGCTTATAAAACATAAACCAAACGTTGGAGGTGGTCATTTCTTAATGCGCAGTAATAAACTCGGCACTCTAAAGCACCCGAGAGCGTTTTTTTCGATGCCAACCTAACCAGAGTGACGGGAGCGGCACAATTAAGAAAAAGTGCTCAGCTCGCAGAGAAAATGCGATTTAAGCAATAAAATTAAAAATGCTTATAAAACATAAACCAAACGTTGGAGGTGGTCATTTCTTAATGCGCAGTAATAAACTCGGCACTCTAAAGCACCCGAGAGCGTTTTTTTCGATGCCAACCTAACCAGAGTGACGGGAGCGGCACAATTCAGAAAAAGTGCTCAGCTCGCCGAGAAAATGCGATTTAAGCAATAAAATTAAAAATGCTTATAAAACATAAACCAAACGTTGGAGGTGGTCATTTCTTAATGCGCAGTAATAAACTCGGCACTCTAAAGCACCCGAGAGCGTTTTTTTCGATGCCAACCTAACCAGAGTGACGGGAGCGGCACAATTCAGAAAAAGTGCTCAGCTCGCCGAGAAAATGCGATTTAAGCAATAAAATTAAAAATGCTTATTAAACATAAACCAAACGTTGGAGGTGGTAATTTCTTCATGCGCAGTGAATAACTCGGCACTCTAAAGCACCCGAGAGCGTTTTTTTCGATGCCAACCTAACCAGAGTGACGGGAGCGGCACAATTCAGAAAAAGCGCTCAGCTCGCCGAGAAAATGCGATTTAAGCAATAAAATTAAAAATGCTTATTAAACATAAACCAAACATTGGAGGTGGTCATTTCTTCATGCGCAGTGAATAACTCGGCACTCTAAAGCACCCGAGAGCGTTTTTTTCGATGCCAACCTAACCAGAGTGACGGGAGCGGCACAATTCAGAAAAAGTGCTCAGCTCGCCGAGAAAATGCGATTTAAGCAATAAAATTAAAAATGCTTATAAAACATAAACCAAACGTTGGAAGTGGTCATTTCTTCATGCGCAGTGATAAACTCGGCACTCTAAAGCACCCGAGAGCGTTTTTTTCGATGCCAACCTAACCAGAGTTACGGGAGCGGCACAATTCAGAAAAAGCGCTCAGTTCGCCGAGAAAATGCGATTTAAGCAATAAAATTAAAAATGCTTATAAAACATAAACCAAACGTTGGAGGTGGTCATTTCTTCATGCGCAGTGATAAACTCGGCACTCTAAAGCAACCGAGAGCGTTTTTTTCGATGCCAACCTAACCAGAGTGACGGGAGCGGCACAATTCAGAAAAAGCGCTCAGCTCGCCGAGAAAATGCGATTTAAGCAATAAAATTAAAAATGCTTATAAAACATAAACCAAACGTTGGAGGTGGTCATTTCTCAATGCGCAGTAATAAACTCGGCACTCTAAAGCACCCGAGAGCGTTTTTTTCGATGCCAACCTAACCAGTGTGACGGGAGCGGCACAATTCAGAAAAAGTGCTCAGCTCGCCGAGAAAATGCGATTTAAGCAATAAAATTAAAAATGCTTATAAAACATAAACCAAACGTTGGAGGTGGTCATTTCTTAATGCGCAGTAATAAACTCGGCACTCTAAAGCACCCGAGAGCGTTTTTTTCGATGCCAACCTAACCAGAGTGACGGGAGCGGCACAATTCAGAAAAAGCGCTCAGCTCGCCGAGAAAATGCGATTTAAGCAATAAAATTAAAAATGCTTATAAAACATAAACCAAACGTTGGAGGTGGTCATTTCCTAATGCGCAGTAATAAACTCGGCACTCTAAAGCACCCGAGAGCGTTTTTTTCGATGCCAACCTAACCAGAGTGACGGGAGCGGCACAATTCAGAAAAAGTGCTCAGCTCGCCGAGAAAATGCGATTTAAGCAATAAAATTAAAAATGCTTATTAAACATAAACCAAACGTTGGAGGTGGTCATTTCTTCATGCGCAGTGAATAACTCGGCACTCTAAAGCACCCGAGAGCGTTTTTTTCGATGCCAACCTAACCAGAGTGACGGGAGCGGCACAATTCAGAAAAAGCGCTCAGCTCGCCGAGAAAATGCGATTTAAGCAATAAAATTAAAAATGCTTATTAAACATAAACCAAACATTGGAGGTGGTCATTTCTTCATGCGCAGTGAATAACTCGGCACTCTAAAGCACCCGAGAGCGTTTTTTTCGATGCCAACCTAACCAGAGTGACGGGAGCGGCACAATTCAGAAAAAGCGCTCAGCTCGCCGAGAAAATGCGATTTAAGCAATAAAATTAAAAATGCTTATAAAACATAAACCAAACGTTGGAGGTGGTCATTTCTTCATGCGCAGTGATAAACTCGGCACTCTAAAGCACCCGAGAGCGTTTTTTTCGATGCCAACCTAACCAGAGTGACGGGAGCGGCACAATTCAGAAAAAGTGCTCAGCTCGCCGAGAAAATGCGATTTAAGCAATAAAATTAAAAATGCTTATAAAACATAAACCAAACGTTGGAGGTGGTCATTTCTTCATGCGCAGTGAATAACTCGGCACTCTAAAGCACCCGAGAGCGTTTTTTTCGATGCCAACCTAACCAGAGTGACGAGAGCGGCACAATTCAGAAAAAGCGCTCAGCTCGCCGAGAAAATGCGATTTAAGCAATAAAATTAAAAATGCTTATTAAACATAAACCAAACGTTGGAGGTGGTCATTTCTTCATGCGCAGTGAATAACTCGGCACTCTAAAGCACCCGATAGCGTTTTTTTCGATGCCAACCTAACCAGAGTGACGGGAGCGGCACAATTCAGAAAAAGTGCTCAGCTCGCCGAGAAAATGCGATTTAAGCAATAAAATTAAAAATGCTTATAAAACATAAACCAAACGTTGGAGGTGGTCATTTCTTAATGCGCAGTAATAAACTCGGCACTCTAAAGCACCCGAGAGCGTTTTTTTCGATGCCAACCTAACCAGAGTGACGGGAGCGGCACAATTCAGAAAAAGTGCTCAGCTCGCCGAGAAAATGCGATTTAAGCAATAAAATTAAAAATGCTTATAAAACATAAACCAAACGTTGGAGGTGGTCATTTCTTAATGCGCAGTAATAAACTCGGCACTCTAAAGCACCCGAGAGCGTTTTTTTCGATGCCAACCTAACCAGAGTGACGGGAGCGGCACAATTCAGAAAAAGCGCTCAGCTCGCCGAGAAAATGCGATTTAAGCAATAAAATTAAAAATGCTTATAAAACATAAACCAAACGTTGGAGGTGGTCATTTCTTCATGCGCAGTGATAAAGTCGGCACTCTAAAGCACCCGAGAGCGTTTTTTTCGATGCCAACCTAACCAGAGTGACGGGAGCGGCACAATTCAGAAAAAGTGCTAAGCTGGCCGAGAAAATGCGATTTAAGCAATAAAATTAAAAATGCTTATTAAACATAAACCAAACGTTGGAGGTGGTCATTTCTTCATGCGCAGTGATAAACTCGGCACTCTAAAGCACCCGAGAGCGTTTTTTTCGATGCCAACCTAACCAGAGTGACGGGAGCGGCACAATTCAGAAAAAGTGCTCAGCTCGCCGAGAAAATGCGATTTAAGCAATAAAACTAAAAATGCTTATAAAACATAAACCAAACGTTGGAGGTGGTCATTTCTTCATGCGCAGTGAATAACTCGGCACTCTAAAGCACCCGAGAGCGTTTTTTTCGATGCCAACCTAACCAGAGTGACGGGAGCGGCACAATTCAGAAAAAGCGCTCAGCTCGCCGAGAAAATGCGATTTAAGCAATAAATTTAAAAATGCTTATAAAACATAAACCAAACGTTGGAGGTGATCATTTCTTCATGCGCAGTGATAAACTCGGCACTCTAAAGCACCCGAGAGCGTTTTTTTCGATGCCAACCTAACCAGAGTGACGGGAGCTGCACAATTCAGAAAAAGTGCTCAGCTCGCCGAGAAAATGCGATTTAAGCAATAAAATTAAAAATGCTTATAAAACATAAACCAAACGTTGGAGGTGGTCATTTCTTCATGCGCAGTGATAAACTCGGCACTCTAAAGCACCCGAGAGCGTTTTTTTCGATGCCAACCTAACCAGAGTGACGGGAGCGGCACAATTCAGAAAAAGTGCTCAGCTCGCCGAGAAAATGCGATTTAAGCAATAAAATTAAAAATGCTTATAAAACATAAACCAAACGTTGGAGGTGGTCATTTCTTAATGCGCAGTAATAAACTCGGCACTCTAAAGCACCCGAGAGCGTTTTTTTCGATGCCAACCTAACCAGAGTGACGGGAGCGGCACAATTCAGAAAAAGTGCTCAGCTCGCCGAGAAAATGCGATTTAAGCAATAAAATTAAAAATGCTTATAAAACATAAACCAAACGTTGGAGGTGGTCATTTCTTAATGCGCAGTAATAAACTCGGCACTCTAAAGCACCCGAGAGCGTTTTTTTCGATGCCAACCTAACCAGAGTGACGGGAGCGGCACAATTCAGAAAAAGTGCTCAGCTCGCCGAGAAAATGCGATTTAAGCAATAAAATTAAAAATGCTTATTAAACATAAACCAAACGTTGGAGGTGGTCTTTTCTTCATGCGCAGTGAATAACTCGGCACTCTAAAGCACCCGATAGCGTTTTTCTCGATGCCAACCTAACCAGAGTGACGGGAGCGGCACAATTCAGAAAAAGTGCTCAGCTCGCCGAGAAAATGCGATTTAAGCAATAAAATTAAAAATGCTTATAAAACATAAACCAAACGTTGGAGGTGGTCATTCCTTAATGCGCAGTAATAAACTCGGCACTCTAAAGCACCCGAGAGCGTTTTTTTTCGATGCCAACCTAACCAGAGTGACGGGAGCGGCACAATTCAGAAAAAGTGCTCAGCTCGCCGAGAAAATGCGATTTAAGCAATAAAATTAAAAATGCTTATAAAACATAAACCAAACGTTGGAGGTGGTCATTTCTTAATGCGCAGTAATAAACTCGGCACTCTAAAGCACCCGAGAGCGTTTTTTTCGATGCCAACCTAACCAGAGTGACGGGAGCGGCACAATTCAGAAAAAGCGCTCAGCTCGCCGAGAAAATGCGATTTAAGCAATAAAATTAAAAATGCTTATTAAACATAAACCAAACGTTGGAGGTGGTCATTTCTTCATGCGCAGTGAATAACTCGGCACTCTAAAGCACCCGAGAGCGTTTTTTTCGATGCCAACCTAACCAGAGTGACGGGAGCGGCACAATTCAGAAAAAGCGCTCAGCTCGCCGAAAAAATTCGATTTAAGCAATAAAATTAAAAATGCTTATAAAACATAAACCAAACGTTGGAGGTGGTCATTTCTTCATGCGCAGTGATAAACTCGGCACTCTAAAGCACCCGAGAGCGTTTTTTTCGATGCCAACCTAACCAGAGTGACGGGAGCGGCACAATTCAGAAAAAGTGCTCAGCTCGCCGAGAAAATGCGATTTAAGCAATAAAATTAAAAATGCTTATAAAACATAAACCAAACGTTGGAGGTGGTCATTTCTTCATGCGCAGTGAATAACTCGGCACTCTAAAGCACCCGAGAGCGTTTTTTTCGATGCCAACCTAACCAGAGTGACGGGAGCGGCACAATTCAGAAAAAGTGCTCAGCTCGCCGAGAAAATGCGATTTAAGCAATAAAATTAAAAATGCTTATAAAACATAAACCAAACGTTGGAGGTGGTCATTTCTTAATGCGCAGTAATAAACTCGGCACTCTAGAGCACCCGAGAGCGTTTTTTTCGATGCCAACCTAACCAGAGTGACGGGAGCGGCACAATTCAGAAAAAGTGCTCAGCTCGCCGAGAAAATGCGATTTAAGCAATAAAATTAAAAATGCTTATAAAACATAAACCAAACGTTGGAGGTGGTCATTTCTTAATGCACAGTAATAAACTCGGCACTCTAGAGCACCCGAGAGCGTTTTTTTCGATGCCAACCTAACCAGAGTGACGGGAGCGGCACAATTCAGAAAAAGCGCTCATCTCGCCGAGAAAATGCGATTTAAGCAATAAAATTAAAAATGCTTATAAAACATAAACCAAACGTTGGAGGTGGTCATTTCCTAATGCGCAGTAATAAACTCGGCACTCTAAAGCACCCGAGAGCGTTTTTTTCGATGCCAACCTAACCAGAGTGACGGGAGCGGCACAATTCAGAAAAAGTGCTCAGCTCGCCGAGAAAATGCGATTTAAGCAATAAAATTAAAAATGCTTATTAAACATAAACCAAACGTTGGAGGTGGTCATTTCTTCATGCGCAGTGAATAACTCGGCACTCTAAAGCACCCGAGAGCGTTTTTTTCGATGCCAACCTAACCAGAGTGACGGGAGCGGCACAATTCAGAAAAAGCGCTCAGCTCGCCGAGAAAATGCGATTTAAGCAATAAAATTAAAAATGCTTATTAAACATAAACCAAACATTGGAGGTGGTCATTTCTTCATGCGCAGTGAATAACTCGGCACTCTAAAGCACCCGAGAGCGTTTTTTTCGATGCCAACCTAACCAGAGTGACGGGAGCGGCACAATTCAGAAAAAGCGCTCAGCTCGCCGAGAAAATGCGATTTAAGCAATAAAATTAAAAATGCTTATAAAAAATAAACCAAACGTTGGAGGTGGTCATTTCTTCATGCGCAGTGATAAACTCGGCACTCTAAAGCACCCGAGAGCGTTTTTTTCGATGCCAACCTAACCAGAGTGACGGGAGCGGCACAATTCAGAAAAAGTGCTCAGCTCGCCGAGAAAATGCGATTTAAGCAATAAAATTAAAAATGCTTATAAAACATAAACCAAACGTTGGAAGTGGTCATTTCTTCATGCGCAGTGATAAACTCGGCACTCTAAAGCACCCGAGAGCGTTTTTTTCGATGCCAACCTAACCAGAGTTACGGGAGCGGCACAATTCAGAAAAAGCGCTCAGCTCGCCGAGAAAATGCGATTTAAGCAATAAAATTAAAAATGCTTATAAAACATAAACCAAACGTTGGAGGTGGTCATTTCTTCATGCGCAGTGATAAACTCGGCACTCTAAAGCACCCGAGAGCGTTTTTTTCGATGCCAACCTAACCAGAGTGACGGGAGCGGCACAATTCAGAAAAAGCGCTCAGCTCGCCGAGAAAATGCGATTTAAGCAATAAAATTAAAAATGCTTATAAAACATAAACCAAACGTTGGAGGTGGTCATTTCTTCATGCGCAGTGATAAACTCGGCACTCTAAAGCACCCGAGAGCGTTTTTTTCGATGCCAACCTAACCAGAGTGACGGGAGCGGCACAATTCAGAAAAAGTGCTCAGCTCGCCGAGAAAATGCGATTTAAGCAATAAAATTAAAAATGCTTATAAAACATAAACCAAACGTTGGAGGTGGTCATTTCTCCATGCGCAGTGAATAACTCGGCACTCTAAAGCACCCGAGAGCGTTTTTTTCGATGCCAACCTAACCAGAGTGACGGGAGCGGCACAATTCAGAAAAAGTGCTCAGCTCGCCGAGAAAATGCGATTTAAGCAATAAAATTAAAAATGCTTATAAAACATAAACCAAACGTTGGAGGTGGTCATTTCTTAATGCGCAGTAATAAACTCGGCACTCTAAAGCACCCGTGAGCGTTTTTTTCGATGCCAACCCAACCAGAGTGACGGGAGCGGCACAATTCAGAAAAAGTGCTCAGCTCGCCGAGAAAATGCGATTTAAGCAATAAAATTAAAAATGCTTATAAAACATAAACCAAACGTTGGAGGTGGTCATTTCTTAATGCGCAGTAATAAACTCGGCACTCTAAAGCACCCGTGAGCGTTTTTTTCGATGCCAACCTAACCAGAGTGACGGGAGCGGCACAATTCAGAAAAAGTGCTCAGCTCGCCGAGAAAATGCGATTTAAGCAATACAATTAAAAATGCTTATAAAACATAAACCAAACGTTGGAGGTGGTCATTTCTTAATGCGCAGTAATAAACTCGGCACTCTAAAGCACCCGAGAGCGTTTTTTTCGATGCCAACCTAACCAGAGTTACGGGAGCGGCACAATTCAGAAAAAGCGCTCAGCTCGCCGAGAAAATGCGATTTAAGCAATAAAATTAAAAATGCTTATAAAACATAAACCAAACGTTGGAGGTGGTCATTTCTTCATGCGCAGTGAATAACTCGGCACTCTAAAGCACCCGAGAGCGTTTTTTTCGATGCCAACCTAACCAGAGTGACGGGAGCGGCACAATTCAGAAAAAGTGCTCAGCTCGCCGAGAAAATGCGATTTAAGCAATAAAATTAAAAATGCTTATAAAACATAAACCAAACGTTGGAGGTGGTCATTTCTTAATGCGCAGTAATAAACTCGGCACTCTAAAGCACCCGTGAGCGTTTTTTTCGATGCCAACCTAACCAGAGTGACGGGAGCGGCACAATTCAGAAAAAGTGCTCAGCTCGCCGAGAAAATGCGATTTAAGCAATAAAATTAAAAATGCTTATAAAACATAAACCAAACGTTGGAGGTGGTCATTTCTTCATGCGCAGTGATAAAGTCGGCACTCTAAAGCACCCGAGAGCGTTTTTTTCGATGCCAACCTAACCAGAGTGACGGGAGCGGCACAATTCAGAAAAAGTGCTCAGCTCGCCGAGAAAATGCGATTTAAGCAATAAAATTAAAAATGCTTATTCAACATAAAGCAAACGTTGGAGGTGGTCATTTCTTCATGCGCAGTGATAAACTCGGCACTCTAAAGCACCCGAGAGCGTTTTTTTCGATGCCAACCTAACCAGAGTGACGGGAGCGGCACAATTCAGAAAAAGTGCTCAGCTCGCCGAGAAAATGCGATTTAAGCAATAAAATTAAAAATGCTTATAAAACATAAACCAAACGTTGGAGGTGGTCATTTCTTAATGCGCAGTAATAAACTCGGCACTCTAAAGCACCCGAGAGCGTTTTTTTCGATGCCAACCTAACCAGAGTGACGGGAGCGGCACAATTCAGAAAAAGTGCTCAGCTCGCCGAGAAAATGCGATTTAAGCAATAAAATTAAAAATGCTTATAAAACATAAACCAAACGTTGGAGGTGGTCATTTCTTAATGCGCAGTAATAAACTCGGCACTCTAGAGCACCCGAGAGCGTTTTTTTCGATGCCAACCTAACCAGAGTGACGGGAGCGGCACAATTCAGAAAAAGTGCTCAGCTCGCCGAGAAAATGCGATTTAAGCAATAAAATTAAAAATGCTTATAAAACATAAACCAAACGTTGGAAGTGGTCATTTCTTCATGCGCAGTGATAAACTCGGCACTCTAAAGCACCCGAGAGCGTTTTTTTCGATGCCAACCTAACCAGAGTTACGGGAGCGGCACAATTCAGAAAAAGCGCTCAGCTCGCCGAGAAAATGCGATTTAAGCAATAAAATTAAAAATGCTTATAAAACATAAACCAAACGTTGGAGGTGGTCATTTCTTCATGCGCAGTGATAAACTCGGCACTCTAAAGCACCCGAGAGCGTTTTTTTCGATGCCAACCTAACCAGAGTGACGGGAGCGGCACAATTCAGAAAAAGGGCTCAGCTCGCCGAGAAAATGCGATTTAAGCAATAAAATTAAAAATGCTTATAAAACATAAACCAAACGTTGGAGGTGGTCATTTCTTAATGCGCAGTAATAAACTCGGCACTCTAAAGCACCCGAGAGCGTTTTTTTCGATGCCAACCTAACCAGAGTGACGGGAGCGGCACAATTCAGAAAAAGTGCTCAGCTCGCCGAGAAAATGCGATTTAAGCAATAAAATTAAAAATGCTTATAAAACATAAACCAAACGTTGGAGGTGGTCATTTCTCAATGCGCAGTAATAAACTCGGCACTCTAAAGCACCCGAGAGCGTTTTTTTCGATGCCAACCTAACCAGAGTGACGGGAGCGGCACAATTCAGAAAAAGTGCTCAGCTCGCCGAGAAAATGCGATTTAAGCAATAAAATTAAAAATGCTTATAAAACATAAACCAAACGTTGGAGGTGGTCATTTCTTAATGCGCAGTAATAAACTCGGCACTCTAAAGCACCCGAGAGCGATTTTTTCGATGCCAACCTAACCAGAGTGACGGGAGCGGCACAATTCAGAAAAAGCGCTCAGCTCGCCGAGAAAATGCGATTTAAGCAATAAAATTAAAAATGCTTATAAAACATAAACCAAACGTTGGAGGTGGTCATTTCCTAATGCGCAGTAATAAACTCGGCACTCTAAAGCACCCGAGAGCGTTTTTTTCGATGCCAACCTAACCAGAGTGACGGGAGCGGCACAATTCAGAAAAAGTGCTCAGCTCGCCGAGAAAATGCGATTTAAGCAATAAAATTAAAAATGCTTATTAAACATAAACCAAACGTTGGAGGTGGTCATTTCTTCATGCGCAGTGAATAACTCGGCACTCTAAAGCACCCGAGAGCGTTTTTTTCGATGCCAACCTAACCAGAGTGACGGGAGCGGCACAATTCAGAAAAAGCGCTCAGCTCGCCGAGAAAATGCGATTTAAGCAATAAAATTAAAAATGCTTATTAAACATAAACCAAACGTTGGAGGTGGTCATTTCTTCATGCGCAGTGATAAACTCGGCACTCTAAAGCACCCGAGAGCGTTTTTTTCGATGCCAACCTAACCAGAGTGACGGGAGCGGCACAATTCAGAAAAAGCGCTCAGCTCGCCGAGAAAATGCGATTTAAGCAATAAAATTAAAAATGCTTACAAAACATAAACCAAACGTTGGAGGTGGTCATTTCTTCATGCGCAGTGATAAACTCGGCACTCTAAAGCACCCGAGAGCGTTTTTTTCGATGCCAACCTAACCAGAGTGACGGGAGCGGCACAATTCAGAAAAAGTGCTCAGCTCGCCGAGAAAATGCAATTTAAGCAATAAAATTAAAAATGCTTATAAAACATAAACCAAACGTTGGAGGTGGTCATTTCTCCATGCGCAGTGAATAACTCGGCACTCTAAAGCACCCGAGAGCGTTTTTTTCGATGCCAACCTAACCAGAGTGACGGGAGCGGCACAATTCAGAAAAAGTGCTCAGCTCGCCGAGAAAATGCGATTTAAGCAATAAAATTAAAAATGCTTATAAAACATAAACCAAACGTTGGAGGTGGTCATTTCTTAATGCGCAGTAATAAACTCGGCACTCTAAAGCACCCGTGAGCGTTTTTTTCGATGCCAACCTAACCAGAGTGACGGGAGCGGCACAATTCAGAAAAAGTGCTCAGCTCGCCGAGAAAATGCGATTTAAGCAATAAAATTAAAAATGCTTATAAAACATAAACCAAACGTTGGAGGTGGTCATTTCTTAATGCGCAGTAATAAACTCGGCACTCTAAAGCACCCGAGAGCGTTTTTTTCGATGCCAACCTAACCAGAGTGACGGGAGCGGCACAATTCAGAAAAAGTGCTCAGCTCGCCGAGAAAATGCGATTTAAGCAATAAAATTAAAAATGCTTATAAAACATAAACCAAACGTTGGAGGTGGTCATTTCTTAATGCGCAGTAATAAACTCGGCACTCTAAAGCACCCGAGAGCGTTTTTTTCGATGCCAACCTAACCAGAGTTACGGGAGCGGCACAATTCAGAAAAAGCGCTCAGCTCGCCGAGAAAATGCGATTTAAGCAATAAAATTAAAAATGCTTATAAAACATAAACCAAACGTTGGAGGTGGTCATTTCTTCATGCGCAGTGAATAACTCGGCACTCTAAAGCACCCGAGAGCGTTTTTTTCGATGCCAACCTAACCAGAGTGACGGGAGCGGCACAATTCAGAAAAAGTGCTCAGCTCGCCGAGAAAATGCGATTTAAGCAATAAAATTAAAAATGCTTATAAAACATAAACCAAACGTTGGAGGTGGTCATTTCTTAATGCGCAGTAATAAACTCGGCACTCTAAAGCACCCGAGAGCGTTTTTTTCGATGCCAACCTAACCAGAGTGACGGGAGCGGCACAATTCAGAAAAAGTGCTCAGCTCGCCGAGAAAATGCGATTTAAGCAATAAAATTAAAAATGCTTATTAAACATAAACCAAACGTTGGAGGTGGTCATTTCTTCATGCGCAGTGAATAACTCGGCACTCTAAAGCACCCGATAGCGTTTTTTTCGATGCCAACCTAACCAGAGTGACGGGAGCGGCACAATTCAGAAAAAGTGCTCAGCTCGCCGAGAAAATGCGATTTAAGCAATAAAATTAAAAATGCTTATAAAACATAAACCAAACGTTGGAGGTGGTCATTTCTTAATGCGCAGTAATAAACTCGGCACTCTAAAGCACCCGAGAGCGTTTTTTTCGATGCCAACCTAACCAGAGTGACGGGAGCGGCACAATTCAGAAAAAGTGCTCAGCTCGCCGAGAAAATGCGATTTAAGCAATAAAATTAAAAATGCTTATAAAACATAAACCAAACGTTGGAGGTGGTCATTTCTTAATGCGCAGTAATAAACTCGGCACTCTAAAGCACCCGAGAGCGTTTTTTTCGATGCCAACCTAACCAGAGTGACGGGAGCGGCACAATTCAGAAAAAGTGCTCAGCTCGCCGAGAAAATGCGATTTAAGCAATAAAATTAAAAATGCTTATTAAACATAAACCAAACGTTGGAGGTGGTCATTTCTTCATGCGCAGTGAATAACTCGGCACTCTATAGCACCCGATAGCGTTTTTTTCGATGCCAACCTAACCAGAGTGACGGGAGCGGCACAATTCAGAAAAAGTGCTCAGCTCGCCGAGAAAATGCGATTTAAGCAATAAAATTAAAAATGCTTATAAAACATAAACCAAACGTTGGAGGTGGTCATTTCTTAATGCGCAGTAATAAACTCGGCACTCTAAAGCACCCGAGAGCGTTTTTTTCGATGCCAACCTAACCAGAGTGACGGGAGCGGCACAATTCAGAAAAAGTGCTCAGCTCGCCGAGAAAATGCGATTCAAGCAATAAAATTAAAAATGCTTATAAAACATAAACCAAACGTTGGAGGTGGTCATTTCTTAATGCGCAGTAATAAACTCGGCACTCTAAAGCACCCGAGAGCGTTTTTTTCGATGCCAACCTAACCAGAGTTACGGGAGCGGCACAATTCAGAAAAAGCGCTCAGCTCGCCGAGAAAATGCGATTTAAGCAATAAAATTAAAAATGCTTATAAAACATAAACCAAACGTTGGAGGTGGTCATTTCTTCATGCGCAGTGAATAACTCGGCACTCTAAAGCACCCGAGAGCGTTTTTTTCGATGCCAACCTAACCAGAGTGACGGGAGCGGCACAATTCAGAAAAAGTGCTCGAGAAAATGCGATTTAAGCAATAAAATTAAAAATGCTTATAAAACATAAACCAAACGTTGGAGGTGGTCATTTCTTAATGCGCAGTAATAAACTCGGCACTCTAAAGCACCCGTGAGCGTTTTTTTCGATGCCAACCTAACCAGAGTGACGGGAGCGGCACAATTCAGAAAAAGTGCTCAGCTCGCCGAGAAAATGCGATTTAAGCAATAAAATTAAAAATGCTTATTAAACATAAACCAAACGTTGGAGGTGGTCATTTCTTCATGCGCAGTGATAAACTCGGCACTCTAAAGCACCCGAGAGCGTTTTTTTCGATGCCAACCTAACCAGAGTGACGGGAGCGGCACAATTCAGAAAAAGTGCTCAGCTCGCCGAGAAAATGCGATTTAAGCAATAAAATTAAAAATGCTTATAAAACATAAACCAAACGTTGGAGGTGGTCATTTCTTAATGCGCAGTAATAAACTCGGCACTCTAAAGCACCCGAGAGCGTTTTTTTCGATGCCAACCTAACCAGAGTGACGGGAGCGGCACAATTCAGAAAAAGTGCTCAGCTCGCCGAGAAAATGCGATTTAAGCAATAAAATTAAAAATGCTTATTAAACATAAACCAAACGTTGGAGGTGGTCATTTCTTCATGCGCAGTGAATAACTCGGCACTCTAAAGCACCCGAGAGCGTTTTTTTCGATGCCAACCTAACCAGAGTGACGGGAGCGGCACAATTCAGAAAAAGCGCTCAGCTCGCCGAGAAAATGCGATTTAAGCAATAAAATTAAAAATGCTTATAAAACATAAACCAAACGTTGGAGGTGGTCATTTCTTAATGCGCAGTAATAAACTCGGCACTCTAAAGCACCCGAGAGCGTTTTTTTCGATGCCAACCTAACCAGAGTGACGGGAGCGGCACAATTCAGAAAAAGTGCTCAGGTCGCCGAGAAAATGCGATTTAAGCAATAAAATTAAAAATGCTTATTAAACATAAACCAAACGTTGGAGGTGGTCATTTCTTCATGCGCAGTGAATAACTCGGCACTCTAAAGCACCCGAGAGCGTTTTTTTCGATGCCAACCTAACCAGAGTGACGGGAGCGGCACAATTCAGAAAAAGTGCTCAGTTCGCCGAGAAAATGCGATTTAAGCAATAAAATTAAAAATGCTTATAAAACATAAACCAAACGTTGGAAGTGGTCATTTCTTCATGCGCAGTGATAAACTCGGCACTCTAAAGCACCCGAGAGCGTTTTTTTCGATGCCAACCTAACCAGAGTTACGGGAGCGGCACAATTCAGAAAAAGCGCTCAGCTCGCCGAGAAAATGCGATTTAAGCAATAAAATTAAAAATGCTTATTAAACATAAACCAAACGTTGGAGGTGGTCATTTCTTCATGCGCAGTGAATAACTCGGCACTCTAAAGCACCCGAGAGCGTTTTTTTCGATGCCAACCTAACCAGAGTGACGGGAGCGGCACAATTCAGAAAAAGCGCTCAGCTCGCCGAGAAAATGCGATTTAAGCAATAAAATTAAAAATGCTTATAAAACATAAACCAAACGTTGGAGGTGGTCATTTCTTCATGCGCAGTGATAAACTCGGCACTCTAAAGCACCCGAGAGCGTTTTTTTCGATGCCAACCTAACCAGAGTGACGGGAGCGGCACAATTCAGAAAAAGTGCTCAGCTCGCCGAGGAAATGCGATTTAAGCAATAAAATTAAAAATGCTTATAAAACATAAACCAAACGTTGGAGGTGGTCATTTCTTCATGCGCAGTGAATAACTCGGCACTCTAAAGCACCCGAGAGCGTTTTTTTCGATGCCAACCTAACCAGAGTGACGGGAGCGGCACAATTCAGAAAAAGTGCTCAGCTCGCCGAGAAAATGCGATTTAAGCAATAAAATTAAAAATGCTTATAAAACATGAACCAAACGTTGGAGGTGGTCATTTCTTAATGCGCAGTAATAAACTCGGCACTCTAGAGCACCCGAGAGCGTTTTTTTCGATGCCAACCTAACCAGAGTGACGGGAGCGGCACAATTCAGAAAAAGTGCTCAGCTCGCCGAGAAAATGCGATTTAAGCAATAAAATTAAAAATGCTTATAAAACATAAACCAAACGTTGGAAGTGGTCATTTCTTCATGCGCAGTGATAAACTCGGCACTCTAACCTAACCAGAGTTACGGGAGCGGCACAATTCAGAAAAAGCGCTCAGCTCGCCGAGAAAATGCGATTTAAGCAATAAAATTAAAAATGCTTATAAAACATAAACCAAACGTTGGAGGTGGTCATTTCTTCATGCGCAGTGATAAACTCGGCACTCTAAAGCACCCGAGAGCGTTTTTTTCGATGCCAACCTAACCAGAGTGACGGGAGCGGCACAATTCAGAAAAAGTGCTCAGCTCGCCGAGAAAATGCGATTTAAGCAATAAAATTAAAAATGCTTATAAAACATAAACCAAACGTTGGAGGTGGTCATTTCTTCATGCGCAGTGAATAACTCGGCACTCTAAAGCACCCGAGAGCGTTTTTTTCGATGCCAACCTAACCAGAGTGACGGGAGCGGCACAATTCAGAAAAAGTGCTCAGCTCGCCGAGAAAATGCGATTTAAGCAATAAAATTAAAAATGCTTATAAAACATGAACCAAACGTTGGAGGTGGTCATTTCTTAATGCGCAGTAATAAACTCGGCACTCTAGAGCACCCGAGAGCGTTTTTTTCGATGCCAACCTAACCAGAGTGACGGGAGCGGCACAATTCAGAAAAAGTGCTCAGCTCGCCGAGAAAATGCGATTTAAGCAATAAAATTAAAAATGCTTATAAAACATAAACCAAACGTTGGAAGTGGTCATTTCTTCATGCGCAGTGATAAACTCGGCACTCTAACCTAACCAGAGTTACGGGAGCGGCACAATTCAGAAAAAGCGCTCAGCTCGCCGAGAAAATGCGATTTAAGCAATAAAATTAAAAATGCTTATAAAACATAAACCAAACGTTGGAAGTGGTCATTTCTTCATGCGCAGTGATAAACTCGGCACTCTAAAGCACCCGAGAGCGTTTTTTTCGATGCCAACCTAACCAGAGTTACGGGAGCGGCACAATTCAGAAAAAGCGCTCAGCTCGCCGAGAAAATGCGATTTAAGCAATAAAATTAAAAATGCTTATAAAACATAAACCAAACGTTGGAGGTGGTCATTTCTTCATGCGCAGTGATAAACTCGGCACTCTAAAGCACCCGAGAGCGTTTTTTTCGATGCCAACCTAACCAGAGTGACGGGAGCGGCACAATTCAGAAAAAGCGCTCAGCTCGCCGAGAAAATGCGATTTAAGCAATAAAATTAAAAATGCTTATAAAACATAAACCAAACGTTGGAGGTGGTCATTTCTTCATGCGCAGTGATAAAGTCGGCACTCTAAAGCACCCGAGAGCGTTTTTTTCGATGCCAACCTAACCAGAGTGACGGGAGCGGCACAATTCAGAAAAAGTGCTCAGCTCGCCGAGAAAATGCGATTTAAGCAATAAAATTAAAAATGCTTATTAAACATAAAGCAAACGTTGGAGGTGGTCATTTCTTCATGCGCAGTGATAAACTCGGCACTCTAAAGCACCCGAGAGCGTTTTTTTCGATGCCAACCTAACCAGAGTGACGGGAGCGGCACAATTCAGAAAAAGTGCTCAGCTCGCCGAGAAAATGCGATTTAAGCAATAAAATTAAAAATGCTTATAAAACATAAACCAAACGTTGGAGGTGGTCATTTCTTAATGCGCAGTAATAAACTCGGCACTCTAAAGCACCCGAGAGCGTTTTTTTCGATGCCAACCTAACCAGAGTGACGGGAGCGGCACAATTCAGAAAAAGTGCTCAGCTCGCCGAGAAAATGCGATTTAAGCAATAAAATTAAAAATGCTTATAAAACATAAACCAAACGTTGGAGGTGGTCATTTCTTAATGCGCAGTAATAAACTCGGCACTCTAAAGCACCCGAGAGCGTTTTTTTCGATGCCAACCTAACCAGAGTGACGGGAGCGGCACAATTCAGAAAAAGCGCTCATCTCGCCGAGAAAATGCGATTTAAGCAATAAAATTAAAAATGCTTATAAAACATAAACCAAACGTTGGAGGTGGTCATTTCCTAATGCGCAGTAATAAACTCGGCACTCTAAAGCACCCGAGAGCGTTTTTTTCGATGCCAACCTAACCAGAGTGACGGGAGCGGCACAATTCAGAAAAAGTGCTCAGCTCGCCGAGAAAATGCGATTTAAGCAATAAAATTAAAAATGCTTATTAAACATAAACCAAACGTTGGAGGTGGTCATTTCTTCATGCGCAGTGAATAACTCGGCACTCTAAAGCACCCGAGAGCGTTTTTTTCGATGCCAACCTAACCAGAGTGACGGGAGCGGCACAATTCAGAAAAAGCGCTCAGCTCGCCGAGAAAATGCGATTTAAGCAATAAAATTAAAAATGCTTATTAAACATAAACCAAACATTGGAGGTGGTCATTTCTTCATGCGCAGTGAATAACTCGGCACTCTAAAGCACCCGAGAGCGTTTTTTTCGATGCCAACCTAACCAGAGTGACGGGAGCGGCACAATTCAGAAAAAGCGCTCAGCTCGCCGAGAAAATGCGATTTAAGCAATAAAATTAAAAATGCTTATAAAAAATAAACCAAACGTTGGAGGTGGTCATTTCTTCATGCGCAGTGATAAACTCGGCACTCTAAAGCACCCGAGAGCGTTTTTTTCGATGCCAACCTAACCAGAGTGACGGGAGCGGCACAATTCAGAAAAAGTGCTCAGCTCGCCGAGAAAATGCGATTTAAGCAATAAAATTAAAAATGCTTATAAAACATAAACCAAACGTTGGAAGTGGTCATTTCTTCATGCGCAGTGATAAACTCGGCACTCTAAAGCACCCGAGAGCGTTTTTTTCGATGCCAACCTAACCAGAGTTACGGGAGCGGCACAATTCAGAAAAAGCGCTCAGCTCGCCGAGAAAATGCGATTTAAGCAATAAAATTAAAAATGCTTATAAAACATAAACCAAACGTTGGAGGTGGTCATTTCTTCATGCGCAGTGATAAACTCGGCACTCTAAAGCACCCGAGAGCGTTTTTTTCGATGCCAACCTAACCAGAGTGACGGGAGCGGCACAATTCAGAAAAAGCGCTCAGCTCGCCGAGAAAATGCGATTTAAGCAATAAAATTAAAAATGCTTATAAAACATAAACCAAACGTTGGAGGTGGTCATTTCTTCATGCGCAGTGATAAACTCGGCACTCTAAAGCACCCGAGAGCGTTTTTTTCGATGCCAACCTAACCAGAGTGACGGGAGCGGCACAATTCAGAAAAAGTGCTCAGCTCGCCGAGAAAATGCGATTTAAGCAATAAAATTAAAAATGCTTATAAAACATAAACCAAACGTTGGAGGTGGTCATTTCTCCATGCGCAGTGAATAACTCGGCACTCTAAAGCACCCGAGAGCGTTTTTTTCGATGCCAACCTAACCAGAGTGACGGGAGCGGCACAATTCAGAAAAAGTGCTCAGCTCGCCGAGAAAATGCGATTTAAGCAATAAAATTAAAAATGCTTATGAAACATAAACCAAACGTTGGAGGTGGTCATTTCTTAATGCGCAGTAATAAACTCGGCACTCTAAAGCACCCGTGAGCGTTTTTTTCGATGCCAACCCAACCAGAGTGACGGGAGCGGCACAATTCAGAAAAAGTGCTCAGCTCGCCGAGAAAATGCGATTTAAGCAATAAAATTAAAAATGCTTATAAAACATAAACCAAACGTTGGAGGTGGTCATTTCTTAATGCGCAGTAATAAACTCGGCACTCTAAAGCACCCGTGAGCGTTTTTTTCGATGCCAACCTAACCAGAGTGACGGGAGCGGCACAATTCAGAAAAAGTGCTCAGCTCGCCGAGAAAATGCGATTTAAGCAATAAAATTAAAAATGCTTATAAAACATAAACCAAACGTTGGAGGTGGTCATTTCTTAATGCGCAGTAATAAACTCGGCACTCTAAAGCACCCGAGAGCGTTTTTTTCGATGCCAACCTAACCAGAGTTACGGGAGCGGCACAATTCAGAAAAAGCGCTCAGCTCGCCGAGAAAATGCGATTTAAGCAATAAAATTAAAAATGCTTATAAAACATAAACCAAACGTTGGAGGTGGTCATTTCTTCATGCGCAGTGAATAACTCGGCACTCTAAAGCACCCGAGAGCGTTTTTTTCGATGCCAACCTAACCAGAGTGACGGGAGCGGCACAATTCAGAAAAAGTGCTCAGCTCGCCGAGAAAATGCGATTTAAGCAATAAAATTAAAAATGCTTATAAAACATAAACCAAACGTTGGAGGTGGTCATTTCTTAATGCGCAGTAATAAACTCGGCACTCTAAAGCACCCGTGAGCGTTTTTTTCGATGCCAACCTAACCAGAGTGACGGGAGCGGCACAATTCAGAAAAAGTGCTCAGCTCGCCGAGAAAATGCGATTTAAGCAATAAAATTAAAAATGCTTATAAAACATAAACCAAACGTTGGAGGTGGTCATTTCTTCATGCGCAGTGATAAAGTCGGCACTCTAAAGCACCCGAGAGCGTTTTTTTCGATGCCAACCTAACCAGAGTGACGGGAGCGGCACAATTCAGAAAAAGTGCTCAGCTCGCCGAGAAAATGCGATTTAAGCAATAAAATTAAAAATGCTTATTCAACATAAAGCAAACGTTGGAGGTGGTCATTTCTTCATGCGCAGTGATAAACTCGGCACTCTAAAGCACCCGAGAGCGTTTTTTTCGATGCCAACCTAACCAGAGTGACGGGAGCGGCACAATTCAGAAAAAGTGCTCAGCTCGCCGAGAAAATGCGATTTAAGCAATAAAATTAAAAATGCTTATAAAACATAAACCAAACGTTGGAGGTGGTCATTTCTTAATGCGCAGTAATAAACTCGGCACTCTAAAGCACCCGAGAGCGTTTTTTTCGATGCCAACCTAACCAGAGTGACGGGAGCGGCACAATTCAGAAAAAGTGCTCAGCTCGCCGAGAAAATGCGATTTAAGCAATAAAATTAAAAATGCTTATAAAACATAAACCAAACGTTGGAGGTGGTCATTTCTTAATGCGCAGTAATAAACTCGGCACTCTAGAGCACCCGAGAGCGTTTTTTTCGATGCCAACCTAACCAGAGTGACGGGAGCGGCACAATTCAGAAAAAGTGCTCAGCTCGCCGAGAAAATGCGATTTAAGCAATAAAATTAAAAATGCTTATAAAACATAAACCAAACGTTGGAAGTGGTCATTTCTTCATGCGCAGTGATAAACTCGGCACTCTAAAGCACCCGAGAGCGTTTTTTTCGATGCCAACCTAACCAGAGTTACGGGAGCGGCACAATTCAGAAAAAGCGCTCAGCTCGCCGAGAAAATGCGATTTAAGCAATAAAATTAAAAATGCTTATAAAACATAAACCAAACGTTGGAGGTGGTCATTTCTTCATGCGCAGTGATAAACTCGGCACTCTAAAGCACCCGAGAGCGTTTTTTTCGATGCCAACCTAACCAGAGTGACGGGAGCGGCACAATTCAGAAAAAGGGCTCAGCTCGCCGAGAAAATGCGATTTAAGCAATAAAATTAAAAATGCTTATAAAACATAAACCAAACGTTGGAGGTGGTCATTTCTTAATGCGCAGTAATAAACTCGGCACTCTAAAGCACCCGAGAGCGTTTTTTTCGATGCCAACCTAACCAGAGTGACGGGAGCGGCACAATTCAGAAAAAGTGCTCAGCTCGCCGAGAAAATGCGATTTAAGCAATAAAATTAAAAATGCTTATAAAACATAAACCAAACGTTGGAGGTGGTCATTTCTCAATGCGCAGTAATAAACTCGGCACTCTAAAGCACCCGAGAGCGTTTTTTTCGATGCCAACCTAACCAGAGTGACGGGAGCGGCACAATTCAGAAAAAGTGCTCAGCTCGCCGAGAAAATGCGATTTATGCAATAAAATTAAAAATGCTTATAAAACATAAACCAAACGTTGGAGGTGGTCATTTCTTAATGCGCAGTAATAAACTCGGCACTCTAAAGCACCCGAGAGCGATTTTTTCGATGCCAACCTAACCAGAGTGACGGGAGCGGCACAATTCAGAAAAAGCGCTCAACTCGCCGAGAAAATGCGATTTAAGCAATAAAATTAAAAATGCTTATAAAACATAAACCAAACGTTGGAGGTGGTCATTTCCTAATGCGCAGTAATAAACTCGGCACTCTAAAGCACCCGAGAGCGTTTTTTTCGATGCCAACCTAACCAGAGTGACGGGAGCGGCACAATTCAGAAAAAGTGCTCAGCTCGCCGAGAAAATGCGATTTAAGCAATAAAATTAAAAATGCTTATTAAACATAAACCAAACGTTGGAGGTGGTCATTTCTTCATGCGCAGTGAATAACTCGGCACTCTAAAGCACCCGAGAGCGTTTTTTTCGATGCCAACCTAACCAGAGTGACGGGAGCGGCACAATTCAGAAAAAGCGCTCAGCTCGCCGAGAAAATGCGATTTAAGCAATAAAATTAAAAATGCTTATTAAACATAAACCAAACGTTGGAGGTGGTCATTTCTTCATGCGCAGTGATAAACTCGGCACTCTACACAGCAAAAACTGGAGTGTTGAATCAACTCCCACAGAGTCAATTTTAACACTTTTTGTGGGTTTATATAGCTCCACACTCTACAGAGTTAAATTAACACTTTCAAAATAGTTAATTATTTAACACTGTACCTAGAGTTACTTTTTAACTCCCTAGACTGGGTTGAATTAACACTATATCGAGTTACATTAACACTATATCAGAGTTACTTTTTAACTCCCTAGACTGGGTTGAATTAACACTATATCGAGTTACATTAACACTATATCAGAGTTCCTTTTTAACTCCCTAAACTGTGTTAAATTAACACTATATCGAGTTACATTAACACTATATCAGAGTTCCTTTTTAACTCCCTAAACTGTGTTAAATTAACACTATATCGAGTTACATTAACACTATATCAGAGTTCCTTTTTAACTCTCTAAACTGGGTTAAATTAACAATATCGATTTACATTATATCAAAGCTCCTTTTTAACTTCCTAAATTGGGTTAAATTGACACTACATAGTTAAAAAAAAAACAGTACAATACAACCATTAAAATGACAATTCCAAGAAAAATGCATTTTCAAAAACACAATTTATTTTAACTTTTCCCCCAATGCAGTCAGTTAAAACATGAGGGTATAATGTACAAACCTCCATCTGCTTACCATTTATTTTAAGAACTTTCCCCCAATGCAGTCAGTTAAAACATAATAAACGAGGGTATAATGTACAAACTTTCATCTGCTTTACCATATGAGCTTTGAATATCAAATGGTTTGTGACATTTGAGTTCAGTCATTTTCATGACACACCTCTCTTCAGTTGGTAAAACTTTGAAGGCATGGTGGTGTTCAACAAACATCTCTGTAAATAGCTTTTTTGTCAAAAAATAAACGTCATCTTCAACCAGAAGTACATCATCTATTTGACAAAAGACTGGCATGTCTTCCTCCATGGAACTGCAAACAACAAGTCCACCTTTGTACTCAACACCATCGACTTTAACCCAACTTTAAAAAGAAAAAGAAATACACAGAATGAACGAACAATTGAAGTCCAGTAACATAAAATCAATCGGTCTTTATTAATCACAAGACTATTGAACTGTAATTGCTTATAACAAATTCTATCGAACAAAACTCACTTGGTGCCTCATCAAGTTCACTTCCTGGAGACTCTGCGGCCTGCAGCATTCGGCGCAGCTCAGGTGTTGGGGTGAGCCGCTTGGCCTCTTTGATGACGTTATCTCTGAAGAACGGATCCCATTTCTGGAGCAGCAGGTTGGAAACCTCCTCTTCAAACAGGAGTGTGAAGTCTTGATTCATCTATAAGAAAGCAAATGTACTACTACCACATTCAGCACATTTCAAGGCATTCTAAAAATCCCATTTGATACTTACCAATCCCTTTGTATCCAGGAATCTTGGGAAGATGGAGAAGATATCTTGAGTTTTGTCTGAGTCGTGGATGAGTTTTTGGCAATTCTGAAAGGTCTCTCTCATCTTCAGAAAAATTACGGAACTGTCTGTTGTATGGTTGAGCAAGGAGATGGCTTCCTGGTATGCATTCCCATCAAGCTGCTGGTCAACAACAATGGACCTGCGCACATTTGGGCCTCCTGAAAAAAAGCACACAATTCTTTCAAGAAAAAAAACAAGAAACACCCTAGATGAAGTTGTAAGAAAGAAAGAAAAATGAGGGGTACTTAGAGAAAGAAAGACAGTTGCGTAGAGAGAGAGATAGAGACATAGAGACATAGAGACATAGAGACATAGAGACATAGAGAGAGAGAGAGATAGAGAGATAGAGATAGAGATAGAGAGAGAGATAGAGAGATAGATAGAGAGAGAGATAGAGAGAGAGAGAGATAGATAGATAGATAGATAGATAGATAGATAGATAGATAGATAGATAGATAGATAGATAGATAGATAGATAGATAGATAGATAGATAGATAGATAGATAGATAGATAGATAGATAGATAGATAGATAGATAGATAGATAGATAGATAGATAGATAGATAGATAGATAGATAGATAGATAGATAGATAGATAGATAGATAGATAGATAGATAGATAGATAGATAGACTGACCTCCTCCTGGGGAAAAGCCAGTGGAGCTACTTGTAGATGCATGTCCTCTTCGAATCTTTCTCTGAATCGTTTTCAGACGCCAAGAAATGTATCCGGTGCTGCTTGCAGCATCATAGAAATGTTCCTAAAATGGAAATACATTCAAAATTAATGTGATGTCAACCTCATAAGCTACTGTGAAATTTCAGAATCTAAATGTTACTGTAATGTAGACAAAACATGAAAATTATGTAAACAGAGAGTACAATAATAGTGACTATACATAGCCTTTCTTGGAGTATGGGTCTTTGAGGGACGGGAACACTGTCACTATCCCAAGAGCGTACTCTTCTCGAACAGCTTTGCTGGGGAGTTGCCTGAGAAAAGATCAAATTAGCATTAATACAAGGGCCAAGTAGTTAACTTGTTAATAAAAAAAGGATAGTACAGACAAATAGAACACACATACCCGTGTTTATCAATCATGTGTGCCACTATTATATTGACCAACTTTCTTCTGGTAGCATCTGTTAGAGTTTTTGTTGTGTGATACTCTTGGAGGACCTCTTCACCACCTGAGCTGGTACCAAGGACATCTTCAATCAACTTTGAAAAAGAAGCAAAAAAACAAATGTGATAAACTGCCTTTCTAGAGTTTAAGGATGACAAATGTTGATTTTAAGAAACCTGTGAGTACTTAGCACAACCTTTCTAGCAGATGCTGCAGTAAGTGGGCCCTCAAGTCTTGGTTTCTTCCTAGGAACCTCATCTAGGAGTATAGTTGATGTACTTGCACATGAACTGAAGCTTGAATCAGAATAATCGGATGGAGAGGACAAGGAGCAATCGGAAAATTCTAAAAAAAAAAAAAAAAAAAAGAAGGGGGGTGGGGTGTTTATTTGCAGTATACAAAAAGTCATAGAAGATTTTTGATCTAACCAAGCCAACGGCACACCATAGACTCAACTCATTTAATCAATTGATTCTCAGTCTTGATAGGCAATTCAGAAATATTTTCAGAAATTGTTTTAAAGGCATGAATTAGATTAATCAAAAATACATTTGGTATTCATGTTGGATTTATGTCAGTTAAAATGACATTTAAACCATTTAATAAAAGTCAGGCTGAATGTCCCTGTTGTGTAACCACAAAGAATGATATTGAATATTTGATCCACCTTTAAGTGTATTAAATGACTTAATTCTGAAAACATTAAATTGAAATTGTTTACTGTATTTCTGTACTTATAAATTTGCATTAGTGTTTTACACTTTGCATTATGTAATTTACCCCTTTACATTTCTCACCGTCATTTGAGAAAACTGATAGAGTCACATTGCCTTGGCTGACAAGGTCACTGAAAATGTCCTCATCAACTTCTGTCCCTGTTGCATCTTTGTACACTAATTTTGCGTCAGGTGGCAGGCAAAATCTCTCGATGACTGGAAAAGACAAGATACATCTGAGTGGACCTTTAAGCTAGCACTGATCTTGCCTCATTTCACATTCAATAATTTAATCCACCACTGTAAACAAATTCAGAGATAATCCCCTGCATAAAATACATTCCCTTTTCAGTCCAAATCTTAAAAGAAAGGGGCGTTGTTCTGCCCTTTATATCAAACCAAGCATAAGTAAAACAAAAACAAACCTTTGACATGGAACTGCACAAAATCAAAACATCCATCAACCTCATCCAACTTCACATACTTCTGCTGTTGGCAATACCGAACCTGGATCAACATTTTTCTGAGACATGCAACAACAAACAAATGTCAGTAAACACTTAACATGCAAGAAATAATTATTTAACACTCACATAAACGTTGTGTATCATGCAAGAAATTGTTTCATTATTAATTTCACTGCATGTCTAAGATCAAACACATTCAGCAGCTGCTGGGAGGCTGTTAAAACATGCCACAGCAGGCCCAGTGGAAACGCTCTCATTGATGAACGTGGCAGCGACTAGCTGTAGTGACTGCAGCACATGCTACCGTAATTAACATTTACATTTGAGGCAAAACTGATTTATTAAAACATTCCCCTCTGTTAAAAGCTGGTTTTCAGCGACCAAACAAACACAACACAGCACCAGTAAAGTTGACCCTTTTTAGTCTGACTGCCCACTACATTACCTACATTACCCATTAATCAGAGTTATTAACCACACCTGTATGATCAGAGCCTCGGACACTCGTCTCGGTGCAGTGGCACAGGGAGTCTGCCACACAGGCACCCAACTGCAATTGTTTAGGCTAATTATTTCACTCTAGCCGTGGCTCCTATGCAAAGTGCGGGGTTAATTGCATGAATTAACTCCTCACTTCGTGTTGGAGCCAAAGTTCATCCTGTCGGGGCTTATTTCTCCATAACAACCTCTGAACTGTTTATCCCTTACTTATTCTAGAGGGTTATGGTTAGGATTAGGGTTAAGGTTAGATTAATGGACGCAGAAATTAACAAGTGTATGGTCGGAGAAATGGGAAGAGGGAGTATTGGGCAGTCGGACTCATGCCATGCACCCGCCATGAACTTCAAGTTAGCTTTTTAACATGTGCTAACGTTAGCCCCAAACTATATTCGACAGTTAAATATGAAGCCTTGTTTATACAACCTCTCAAGCACGCGTGAGACTTGGTAAAATGCAAAGGATAACATAGGAAACCGTTTTTTTATTAATGTTTATTTTTTAGCAAGTGGTAACGTTAGTGGTGAAGTTAACATTGCATTAAAAAAAAAATCCAAACGTTCGCTGTCCAGTGCCAACCACAAAAAATGCTTAGCAAAGTTACATAAATATTCTCAGCAGATGTTTAATTCAATGTTATTGTTCCTCCAAGTTTGATTTTGTAGCTTACCTCTCGTGTAAAAGTCCAACTCCGCATCCATTCCTGATTCCAGCAGCGAAATAAACGACGGTTGACCACGCCACGCACAGGAGACTATTGTATGATGCACGGGTTCACCCTGCTGAAAGCCCAGGGGCATAACACATGGGGTTACCTGGACTGAAGCCCAGGGGCCTATCAAGCAAGTTAACTCGGCCGAGATGCACTTTACATCTCTACAGAGTTGATTTGCTTAGGTTGGAATAACTCTGTTAAATAACTCCAACACTGAACACCATTTTAATCAGAATGTGTTAAAATGACACTTTGAGAGTTGAAATCAACTCTGACATGTTTAACCCTGAAATTTCAACACTCCAGTTTTTGCTGTGTAAAGCACCCGAGAGCGTTTTTTTCGATGCCAACCTAACCAGAGTGACGGGAGCGGCACAATTCAGAAAAAGCGCTCAGCTCGCCGAGAAAATGCGATTTAAGCAATAAAATTAAAAATGCTTACAAAACATAAACCAAACGTTGGAGGTGGTCATTTCTTCATGCGCAGTGATAAACTCGGCACTCTAAAGCACCCGAGAGCGTTTTTTTCGATGCCAACCTAACCAGAGTGACGGGAGCGGCACAATTCAGAAAAAGTGCTCAGCTCGCCGAGAAAATGCAATTTAAGCAATAAAATTAAAAATGCTTATAAAACATAAACCAAACGTTGGAGGTGGTCATTTCTCCATGCGCAGTGAATAACTCGGCACTCTAAAGCACCCGAGAGCGTTTTTTTCGATGCCAACCTAACCAGAGTGACGGGAGCGGCACAATTCAGAAAAAGTGCTCAGCTCGCCGAGAAAATGCGATTTAAGCAATAAAATTAAAAATGCTTATAAAACATAAACCAAACGTTGGAGGTGGTCATTTCTTAATGCGCAGTAATAAACTCGGCACTCTAAAGCACCCGTGAGCGTTTTTTTCGATGCCAACCTAACCAGAGTGACGGGAGCGGCACAATTCAGAAAAAGTGCTCAGCTCGCCGAGAAAATGCGATTTAAGCAATAAAATTAAAAATGCTTATAAAACATAAACCAAACGTTGGAGGTGGTCATTTCTTAATGCGCAGTAATAAACTCGGCACTCTAAAGCACCCGAGAGCGTTTTTTTCGATGCCAACCTAACCAGAGTGACGGGAGCGGCACAATTCAGAAAAAGTGCTCAGCTCGCCGAGAAAATGCGATTTAAGCAATAAAATTAAAAATGCTTATAAAACATAAACCAAACGTTGGAGGTGGTCATTTCTTAATGCGCAGTAATAAACTCGGCACTCTAAAGCACCCGAGAGCGTTTTTTTCGATGCCAACCTAACCAGAGTTACGGGAGCGGCACAATTCAGAAAAAGCGCTCAGCTCGCCGAGAAAATGCGATTTAAGCAATAAAATTAAAAATGCTTATAAAACATAAACCAAACGTTGGAGGTGGTCATTTCTTCATGCGCAGTGAATAACTCGGCACTCTAAAGCACCCGAGAGCGTTTTTTTCGATGCCAACCTAACCAGAGTGACGGGAGCGGCACAATTCAGAAAAAGTGCTCAGCTCGCCGAGAAAATGCGATTTAAGCAATAAAATTAAAAATGCTTATAAAACATAAACCAAACGTTGGAGGTGGTCATTTCTTAATGCGCAGTAATAAACTCGGCACTCTAAAGCACCCGAGAGCGTTTTTTTCGATGCCAACCTAACCAGAGTGACGGGAGCGGCACAATTCAGAAAAAGTGCTCAGCTCGCCGAGAAAATGCGATTTAAGCAATAAAATTAAAAATGCTTATAAAACATAAACCAAACGTTGGAGGTGGTCATTTCTTAATGCGCAGTAATAAACTCGGCACTCTAAAGCACCCGAGAGCGTTTTTTTCGATGCCAACCTAACCAGAGTGACGGGAGCGGCACAATTCAGAAAAAGCGCTCAGCTCGCCGAGAAAATGCGATTTAAGCAATAAAATTAAAAATGCTTATTAAACATAAACCAAACGTTGGAGGTGGTCATTTCTTCATGCGCAGTGAATAACTCGGCACTCTAAAGCACCCGAGAGCGTTTTTTTCGATGCCAACCTAACCAGAGTGACGGGAGCGGCACAATTCAGAAAAAGTGCTCAGCTCGCCGAGAAAATGCGATTTAAGCAATAAAATTAAAAATGCTTATTAAACATAAACCAAACGTTGGAGGTGGTCATTTCTTCATGCGCAGTGAATAACTCGGCACTCTAAAGCACCCGAGAGCGTTTTTTTCGATGCCAACCTAACCAGAGTGACGGGAGCGGCACAATTCAGAAAAAGCGCTCAGCTCGCCGAGAAAATGCGATTTAAGCAATAAAATTAAAAATGCTTATAAAACATAAACCAAACGTTGGAGGTGGTCATTTCTTAATGCGCAGTAATAAACTCGGCACTCTAAAGCACCCGAGAGCGTTTTTTTCGATGCCAACCTAACCAGAGTGACGGGAGCGGCACAATTCAGAAAAAGTGCTCAGCTCGCCGAGAAAATGCGATTTAAGCAATAAAATTAAAAATGCTTATAAAACATAAACCAAACGTTGGAGGTGGTCATTTCTTAATGCGCAGTAATAAACTCGGCACTCTAAAGCACCCGAGAGCGTTTTTTTCGATGCCAACCTAACCAGAGTGACGGGAGCGGCACAATTCAGAAAAAGTGCTCAGCTCGCCGAGAAAATGCGATTTAAGCAATAAAATTAAAAATGCTTATTAAACATAAACCAAACGTTGGAGGTGGTCATTTCTTCATGCGCAGTGAATAACTCGGCACTCTAAAGCACCCGATAGCGTTTTTTTCGATGCCAACCTAACCAGAGTGACGGGAGCGGCACAATTCAGAAAAAATGCTCAGCTCGCCGAGAAAATGCGATTTAAGCAATAAAATTAAAAATGCTTATAAAACATAAACCAAACGTTGGAGGTGGTCATTTCTTAATGCGCAGTAATAAACTCGGCACTCTAAAGCACCCGAGAGCGTTTTTTTCGATGCCAACCTAACCAGAGTGACGGGAGCGGCACAATTCAGAAAAAGTGCTCAGCTCGCCGAGAAAATGCGATTTAAGCAATAAAATTAAAAATGCTTATAAAACATAAACCAAACGTTGGAGGTGGTCATTTCTTAATGCGCAGTAATAAACTCGGCACTCTAAAGCACCCGAGAGCGTTTTTTTCGATGCCAACCTAACCAGAGTGACGGGAGCGGCACAATTCAGAAAAAGTGCTCAGCTCGCCGAGAAAATGCGATTTAAGCAATAAAATTAAAAATGCTTATTAAACATAAACCAAACGTTGGAGGTGGTCATTTCTTCATGCGCAGTGAATAACTCGGCACTCTATAGCACCCGATAGCGTTTTTTTCGATGCCAACCTAACCAGAGTGACGGGAGCGGCACAATTCAGAAAAAGTGCTCAGCTCGCCGAGAAAATGCGATTTAAGCAATAAAATTAAAAATGCTTATAAAACATAAACCAAACGTTGGAGGTGGTCATTTCTTAATGCGCAGTAATAAACTCGGCACTCTAAAGCACCCGAGAGCGTTTTTTTCGATGCCAACCTAACCAGAGTGACGGGAGCGGCACAATTCAGAAAAAGTGCTCAGCTCGCCGAGAAAATGCGATTTAAGCAATAAAATTAAAAATGCTTATAAAACATAAACCAAACGTTGGAGGTGGTCATTTCTTAATGCGCAGTAATAAACTCGGCACTCTAAAGCACCCGAGAGCGTTTTTTTCGATGCCAACCTAACCAGAGTTACGGGAGCGGCACAATTCAGAAAAAGCGCTCAGCTCGCCGAGAAAATGCGATTTAAGCAATAAAATTAAAAATGCTTATAAAACATAAACCAAACGTTGGAGGTGGTCATTTCTTCATGCGCAGTGAATAACTCGGCACTCTAAAGCACCCGAGAGCGTTTTTTTCGATGCCAACCTAACCAGAGTGACGGGAGCGGCACAATTCAGAAAAAGTGCTCGAGAAAATGCGATTTAAGCAATAAAATTAAAAATGCTTATAAAACATAAACCAAACGTTGGAGGTGATCATTTCTTAATGCGCAGTAATAAACTCGGCACTCTAAAGCACCCGTGAGCGTTTTTTTCGATGCCAACCTAACCAGAGTGACGGGAGCGGCACAATTCAGAAAAAGTGCTCAGCTCGCCGAGAAAATGCGATTTAAGCAATAAAATTAAAAATGCTTATAAAACATAAACCAAACGTTGGAGGTGGTCATTTCTTTATGCGCAGTGATAAAGTCGGCACTCTAAAGCACCCGAGAGCGTTTTTTTCGATGCCAACCGAACCAGAGTGACGGGAGCGGCACAATTCAGAAAAAGTGCTCAGCTCGCCGAGAAAATGCGATTTAAGCAATAAAATTAAAAATGCTTATTAAACATAAACCAAACGTTGGAGGTGGTCATTTCTTCATGCGCAGTGATAAACTCGGCACTCTAAAGCACCCGAGAGCGTTTTTTTCGATGCCAACCTAACCAGAGTGACGGGAGCGGCACAATTCAGAAAAAGTGCTCAGCTCGCCGAGAAAATGCGATTTAAGCAATAAAATTAAAAATGCTTATAAAACATAAACCAAACGTTGGAGGTGGTCATTTCTTAATGCGCAGTAATAAACTCGGCACTCTAAAGCACCCGAGAGCGTTTTTTTCGATGCCAACCTAACCAGAGTGACGGGAGCGGCACAATTCAGAAAAAGTGCTCAGCTCGCCGAGAAAATGCGATTTAAGCAATAAAATTAAAAATGCTTATTAAACATAAACCAAACGTTGGAGGTGGTCATTTCTTCATGCGTAGTGAATAACTCGGCACTCTAAAGCACCCGAGAGCGTTTTTTTCGATGCCAACCTAACCAGAGTGACGGGAGCGGCACAATTCAGAAAAAGCGCTCAGCTCGCCGAGAAAATGCGATTTAAGCAATAAAATTAAAAATGCTTATAAAACATAAACCAAACGTTGGAGGTGGTCATTTCTTAATGCGCAGTAATAAACTCGGCACTCTAAAGCACCCGAGAGCGTTTTTTTCGATGCCAACCTAACCAGAGTGACGGGAGCGGCACAATTCAGAAAAAGTGCTCAGGTCGCCGAGAAAATGCGATTTAAGCAATAAAATTAAAAATGCTTATTAAACATAAACCAAACGTTGGAGGTGGTCATTTCTTCATGCGCAGTGAATAACTCGGCACTCTAAAGCACCCGAGAGCGTTTTTTTCGATGCCAACCTAACCAGAGTGACGGGAGCGGCACAATTCAGAAAAAGTGCTCAGTTCGCCGAGAAAATGCGATTTAAGCAATAAAATTAAAAATGCTTATAAAACATAAACCAAACGTTGGAAGTGGTCATTTCTTCATGCGCAGTGATAAACTCGGCACTCTAAAGCACCCGAGAGCGTTTTTTTCGATGCCAACCTAACCAGAGTTACGGGAGCGGCACAATTCAGAAAAAGCGCTCAGCTCGCCGAGAAAATGCGATTTAAGCAATAAAATTAAAAATGCTTATTAAACATAAACCAAACGTTGGAGGTGGTCATTTCTTCATGCGCAGTGAATAACTCGGCACTCTAAAGCACCCGAGAGCGTTTTTTTCGATGCCAACCTAACCAGAGTGACGGGAGCGGCACAATTCAGAAAAAGCGCTCAGCTCGCCGAGAAAATGCGATTTAAGCAATAAAATTAAAAATGCTTATAAAACATAAACCAAACGTTGGAGGTGGTCATTTCTTCATGCGCAGTGATAAACTCGGCACTCTAAAGCACCCGAGAGCGTTTTTTTCGATGCCAACCTAACCAGAGTGACGGGAGCGGCACAATTCAGAAAAAGTGCTCAGCTCGCCGAGAAAATGCGATTTAAGCAATAAAATTAAAAATGCTTATAAAACATAAACCAAACGTTGGAGGTGGTCATTTCTTCATGCGCAGTGAATAACTCGGCACTCTAAAGCACCCGAGAGCGTTTTTTTCGATGCCAACCTAACCAGAGTGACGGGAGCGGCACAATTCAGAAAAAGTGCTCAGCTCGCCGAGAAAATGCGATTTAAGCAATAAAATTAAAAATGCTTATAAAACATGAACCAAACGTTGGAGGTGGTCATTTCTTAATGCGCAGTAATAAACTCGGCACTCTAGAGCACCCGAGAGCGTTTTTTTCGATGCCAACCTAACCAGAGTGACGGGAGCGGCACAATTCAGAAAAAGTGCTCAGCTCGCCGAGAAAATGCGATTTAAGCAATAAAATTAAAAATGCTTATAAAACATAAACCAAACGTTGGAAGTGGTCATTTCTTCATGCGCAGTGATAAACTCGGCACTCTAACCTAACCAGAGTTACGGGAGCGGCACAATTCAGAAAAAGCGCTCAGCTCGCCGAGAAAATGCGATTTAAGCAATAAAATTAAAAATGCTTATAAAACATAAACCAAACGTTGGAAGTGGTCATTTCTTCATGCGCAGTGATAAACTCGGCACTCTAAAGCACCCGAGAGCGTTTTTTTCGATGCCAACCTAACCAGAGTTACGGGAGCGGCACAATTCAGAAAAAGCGCTCAGCTCGCCGAGAAAATGCGATTTAAGCAATAAAATTAAAAATGCTTATAAAACATAAACCAAACGTTGGAGGTGGTCATTTCTTCATGCGCAGTGATAAACTCGGCACTCTAAAGCACCCGAGAGCGTTTTTTTCGATGCCAACCTAACCAGAGTGACGGGAGCGGCACAATTCAGAAAAAGCGCTCAGCTCGCCGAGAAAATGCGATTTAAGCAATAAAATTAAAAATGCTTATAAAACATAAACCAAACGTTGGAGGTGGTCATTTCTTCATGCGCAGTGATAAAGTCGGCACTCTAAAGCACCCGAGAGCGTTTTTTTCGATGCCAACCTAACCAGAGTGACGGGAGCGGCACAATTCAGAAAAAGTGCTCAGCTCGCCGAGAAAATGCGATTTAAGCAATAAAATTAAAAATGCTTATTAAACATAAAGCAAACGTTGGAGGTGGTCATTTCTTCATGCGCAGTGATAAACTCGGCACTCTAAAGCACCCGAGAGCGTTTTTTTCGATGCCAACCTAACCAGAGTGACGGGAGCGGCACAATTCAGAAAAAGTGCTCAGCTCGCCGAGAAAATGCGATTTAAGCAATAAAATTAAAAATGCTTATAAAACATAAACCAAACGTTGGAGGTGGTCATTTCTTAATGCGCAGTAATAAACTCGGCACTCTAAAGCACCCGAGAGCGTTTTTTTCGATGCCAACCTAACCAGAGTGACGGGAGCGGCACAATTCAGAAAAAGTGCTCAGCTCGCCGAGAAAATGCGATTTAAGCAATAAAATTAAAAATGCTTATAAAACATAAACCAAACGTTGGAGGTGGTCATTTCTTAATGCGCAGTAATAAACTCGGCACTCTAGAGCACCCGAGAGCGTTTTTTTCGATGCCAACCTAACCAGAGTGACGGGAGCGGCACAATTCAGAAAAAGTGCTCAGCTCGCCGAGAAAATGCGATTTAAGCAATAAAATTAAAAATGCTTATAAAACATAAACCAAACGTTGGAAGTGGTCATTTCTTCATGCGCAGTGATAAACTCGGCACTCTAAAGCACCCGAGAGCGTTTTTTTCGATGCCAACCTAACCAGAGTGACGGGAGCGGCACAATTCAGAAAAAGTGCTCAGCTCGCCGAGAAAATGCGATTCAAGCAATAAAATTAAAAATGCTTATTAAACATAAACCAAACGTTGGAGGTGGTCATTTCTTCATGCGCAGTGAATAACTCGGCACTCTAAAGCACCCGAGAGCGTTTTTTTCGATGCCAACCTAACCAGAGTGACGGGAGCGGCACAATTCAGAAAAAGTGCTCAGCTCGCCGAGAAAATGCGATTTAAGCAATAAAATTAAAAATGCTTATAAAACATAAACCAAACGTTGGAGGTGGTCATTTCTTAATGCGCAGTAATAAACTCGGCACTCTAAAGCACCCGAGAGCGTTTTTTTCGATGCCAACCTAACCAGAGTGACGGGAGCGGCACAATTAAGAAAAAGTGCTCAGCTCGCCGAGAAAATGCGATTTAAGCAATAAAATTAAAAATGCTTATAAAACATAAACCAAACGTTGGAGGTGGTCATTTCTTAATGCGCAGTAATAAACTCGGCACTCTAAAGCACCCGAGAGCGTTTTTTTCGATGCCAACCTAACCAGAGTGACGGGAGCGGCACAATTCAGAAAAAGTGCTCAGCTCGCCGAGAAAATGCGATTTAAGCAATAAAATTAAAAATGCTTATAAAACATAAACCAAACGTTGGAGGTGGTCATTTCTTAATGCGCAGTAATAAACTCGGCACTCTAAAGCACCCGAGAGCGTTTTTTTCGATGCCAACCTAACCAGAGTGACGGGAGCGGCACAATTCAGAAAAAGTGCTCAGCTCGCCGAGAAAATGCGATTTAAGCAATAAAATTAAAAATGCTTATTAAACATAAACCAAACGTTGGAGGTGGTAATTTCTTCATGCGCAGTGAATAACTCGGCACTCTAAAGCACCCGAGAGCGTTTTTTTCGATGCCAACCTAACCAGAGTGACGGGAGCGGCACAATTCAGAAAAAGCGCTCAGCTCGCCGAGAAAATGCGATTTAAGCAATAAAATTAAAAATGCTTATTAAACATAAACCAAACATTGGAGGTGGTCATTTCTTCATGCGCAGTGAATAACTCGGCACTCTAAAGCACCCGAGAGCGTTTTTTTCGATGCCAACCTAACCAGAGTGACGGGAGCGGCACAATTCAGAAAAAGTGCTCAGCTCGCCGAGAAAATGCGATTTAAGCAATAAAATTAAAAATGCTTATAAAACATAAACCAAACGTTGGAAGTGGTCATTTCTTCATGCGCAGTGATAAACTCGGCACTCTAAAGCACCCGAGAGCGTTTTTTTCGATGCCAACCTAACCAGAGTTACGGGAGCGGCACAATTCAGAAAAAGCGCTCAGTTCGCCGAGAAAATGCGATTTAAGCAATAAAATTAAAAATGCTTATAAAACATAAACCAAACGTTGGAGGTGGTCATTTCTTCATGCGCAGTGATAAACTCGGCACTCTAAAGCAACCGAGAGCGTTTTTTTCGATGCCAACCTAACCAGAGTGACGGGAGCGGCACAATTCAGAAAAAGCGCTCAGCTCGCCGAGAAAATGCGATTTAAGCAATAAAATTAAAAATGCTTATAAAACATAAACGAAACGTTGGAGGTGGTCATTTCTTAATGCGCAGTAATAAACTCGGCACTCTAAAGCACCCGAGAGCGTTTTTTTTTATGCCAACCTAACCAGAGTGACGGGAGCGGCACAATTCAGAAAAAGTGCTCAGCTCGCCGAGAAAATGCGATTTAAGCAATAAAATTAAAAATGCTTATAAAACATAAACCAAACGTTGGAGGTGGTCATTTCTCAATGCGCAGTAATAAACTCGGCACTCTAAAGCACCCGAGAGCGTTTTTTTCGATGCCAACCTAACCAGAGTGACGGGAGCGGCACAATTCAGAAAAAGTGCTCAGCTCGCCGAGAAAATGCGATTTAAGCAATAAAATTAAAAATGCTTATAAAACATAAACCAAACGTTGGAGGTGGTCATTTCTTAATGCGCAGTAATAAACTCGGCACTCTAAAGCACCCGAGAGCGTTTTTTTCGATGCCAACCTAACCAGAGTGACGGGAGCGGCACAATTCAGAAAAAGCGCTCAGCTCGCCGAGAAAATGCGATTTAAGCAATAAAATTAAAAATGCTTATAAAACATAAACCAAACGTTGGAGGTGGTCATTTCCTAATGCGCAGTAATAAACTCGGCACTCTAAAGCACCCGAGAGCGTTTTTTTCGATGCCAACCTAACCAGAGTGACGGGAGCGGCACAATTCAGAAAAAGTGCTCAGCTCGCCGAGAAAATGCGATTTAAGCAATAAAATTAAAAATGCTTATTAAACATAAACCAAACGTTGGAGGTGGTCATTTCTTCATGCGCAGTGAATAACTCGGCACTCTAAAGCACCCGAGAGCGTTTTTTTCGATGCCAACCTAACCAGAGTGACGGGAGCGGCACAATTCAGAAAAAGCGCTCAGCTCGCCGAGAAAATGCGATTTAAGCAATAAAATTAAAAATGCTTATTAAACATAAACCAAACATTGGAGGTGGTCATTTCTTCATGCGCAGTGAATAACTCGGCACTCTAAAGCACCCGAGAGCGTTTTTTTCGATGCCAACCTAACCAGAGTGACGGGAGCGGCACAATTCAGAAAAAGCGCTCAGCTCGCCGAGAAAATGCGATTTAAGCAATAAAATTAAAAATGCTTATAAAACATAAACCAAACGTTGGAGGTGGTCATTTCTTCATGCGCAGTGATAAACTCGGCACTCTAAAGCACCCGAGAGCGTTTTTTTCGATGCCAACCTAACCAGAGTGACGGGAGCGGCACAATTCAGAAAAAGTGCTCAGCTCGCCGAGAAAATGCGATTTAAGCAATAAAATTAAAAATGCTTATAAAACATAAACCAAACGTTGGAGGTGGTCATTTCTTCATGCGCAGTGAATAACTCGGCACTCTAAAGCACCCGAGAGCGTTTTTTTCGATGCCAACCTAACCAGAGTGACGGGAGCGGCACAATTCAGAAAAAGCGCTCAGCTCGCCGAGAAAATGCGATTTAAGCAATAAAATTAAAAATGCTTATTAAACATAAACCAAACGTTGGAGGTGGTCATTTCTTCATGCGCAGTGAATAACTCGGCACTCTAAAGCACCCGATAGCGTTTTTTTCGATGCCAACCTAACCAGAGTGACGGGAGCGGCACAATTCAGAAAAAGTGCTCAGCTCGCCGAGAAAATGCGATTTAAGCAATAAAATTAAAAATGCTTATAAAACATAAACCAAACGTTGGAGGTGGTCATTTCTTAATGCGCAGTAATAAACTCGGCACTCTAAAGCACCCGAGAGCGTTTTTTTCGATGCCAACCTAACCAGAGTGACGGGAGCGGCACAATTCAGAAAAAGTGCTCAGCTCGCCGAGAAAATGCGATTTAAGCAATAAAATTAAAAATGCTTATAAAACATAAACCAAACGTTGGAGGTGGTCATTTCTTAATGCGCAGTAATAAACTCGGCACTCTAAAGCACCCGAGAGCGTTTTTTTCGATGCCAACCTAACCAGAGTGACGGGAGCGGCACAATTCAGAAAAAGCGCTCAGCTCGCCGAGAAAATGCGATTTAAGCAATAAAATTAAAAATGCTTATAAAACATAAACCAAACGTTGGAGGTGGTCATTTCTTCATGCGCAGTGATAAAGTCGGCACTCTAAAGCACCCGAGAGCGTTTTTTTCGATGCCAACCTAACCAGAGTGACGGGAGCGGCACAATTCAGAAAAAGTGCTAAGCTGGCCGAGAAAATGCGATTTAAGCAATAAAATTAAAAATGCTTATTAAACATAAACCAAACGTTGGAGGTGGTCATTTCTTCATGCGCAGTGATAAACTCGGCACTCTAAAGCACCCGAGAGCGTTTTTTTCGATGCCAACCTAACCAGAGTGACGGGAGCGGCACAATTCAGAAAAAGTGCTCAGCTCGCCGAGAAAATGCGATTTAAGCAATAAAACTAAAAATGCTTATAAAACATAAACCAAACGTTGGAGGTGGTCATTTCTTCATGCGCAGTGAATAACTCGGCACTCTAAAGCACCCGAGAGCGTTTTTTTCGATGCCAACCTAACCAGAGTGACGGGAGCGGCACAATTCAGAAAAAGCGCTCAGCTCGCCGAGAAAATGCGATTTAAGCAATAAATTTAAAAATGCTTATAAAACATAAACCAAACGTTGGAGGTGATCATTTCTTCATGCGCAGTGATAAACTCGGCACTCTAAAGCACCCGAGAGCGTTTTTTTCGATGCCAACCTAACCAGAGTGACGGGAGCGGCACAATTCAGAAAAAGTGCTCAGCTCGCCGAGAAAATGCGATTTAAGCAATAAAATTAAAAATGCTTATAAAACATAAACCAAACGTTGGAGGTGGTCATTTCTTCATGCGCAGTGATAAACTCGGCACTCTAAAGCACCCGAGAGCGTTTTTTTCGATGCCAACCTAACCAGAGTGACGGGAGCGGCACAATTCAGAAAAAGTGCTCAGCTCGCCGAGAAAATGCGATTTAAGCAATAAAATTAAAAATGCTTATAAAACATAAACCAAACGTTGGAGGTGGTCATTTCTTAATGCGCAGTAATAAACTCGGCACTCTAAAGCACCCGAGAGCGTTTTTTTCGATGCCAACCTAACCAGAGTGACGGGAGCGGCACAATTCAGAAAAAGTGCTCAGCTCGCCGAGAAAATGCGATTTAAGCAATAAAATTAAAAATGCTTATAAAACATAAACCAAACGTTGGAGGTGGTCATTTCTTAATGCGCAGTAATAAACTCGGCACTCTAAAGCACCCGAGAGCGTTTTTTTCGATGCCAACCTAACCAGAGTGACGGGAGCGGCACAATTCAGAAAAAGTGCTCAGCTCGCCGAGAAAATGCGATTTAAGCAATAAAATTAAAAATGCTTATTAAACATAAACCAAACGTTGGAGGTGGTCTTTTCTTCATGCGCAGTGAATAACTCGGCACTCTAAAGCACCCGATAGCGTTTTTCTCGATGCCAACCTAACCAGAGTGACGGGAGCGGCACAATTCAGAAAAAGTGCTCAGCTCGCCGAGAAAATGCGATTTAAGCAATAAAATTAAAAATGCTTATAAAACATAAACCAAACGTTGGAGGTGGTCATTCCTTAATGCGCAGTAATAAACTCGGCACTCTAAAGCACCCGAGAGCGTTTTTTTTCGATGCCAACCTAACCAGAGTGACGGGAGCGGCACAATTCAGAAAAAGTGCTCAGCTCGCCGAGAAAATGCGATTTAAGCAATAAAATTAAAAATGCTTATAAAACATAAACCAAACGTTGGAGGTGGTCATTTCTTAATGCGCAGTAATAAACTCGGCACTCTAAAGCACCCGAGAGCGTTTTTTTCGATGCCAACCTAACCAGAGTGACGGGAGCGGCACAATTCAGAAAAAGCGCTCAGCTCGCCGAGAAAATGCGATTTAAGCAATAAAATTAAAAATGCTTATTAAACATAAACCAAACGTTGGAGGTGGTCATTTCTTCATGCGCAGTGAATAACTCGGCACTCTAAAGCACCCGAGAGCGTTTTTTTCGATGCCAACCTAACCAGAGTGACGGGAGCGGCACAATTCAGAAAAAGCGCTCAGCTCGCCGAAAAAATTCGATTTAAGCAATAAAATTAAAAATGCTTATAAAACATAAACCAAACGTTGGAGGTGGTCATTTCTTCATGCGCAGTGATAAACTCGGCACTCTAAAGCACCCGAGAGCGTTTTTTTCGATGCCAACCTAACCAGAGTGACGGGAGCGGCACAATTCAGAAAAAGTGCTCAGCTCGCCGAGAAAATGCGATTTAAGCAATAAAATTAAAAATGCTTATAAAACATAAACCAAACGTTGGAGGTGGTCATTTCTTCATGCGCAGTGAATAACTCGGCACTCTAAAGCACCCGAGAGCGTTTTTTTCGATGCCAACCTAACCAGAGTGACGGGAGCGGCACAATTCAGAAAAAGTGCTCAGCTCGCCGAGAAAATGCGATTTAAGCAATAAAATTAAAAATGCTTATAAAACATAAACCAAACGTTGGAGGTGGTCATTTCTTAATGCGCAGTAATAAACTCGGCACTCTAGAGCACCCGAGAGCGTTTTTTTCGATGCCAACCTAACCAGAGTGACGGGAGCGGCACAATTCAGAAAAAGTGCTCAGCTCGCCGAGAAAATGCGATTTAAGCAATAAAATTAAAAATGCTTATAAAACATAAACCAAACGTTGGAAGTGGTCATTTCTTCATGCGCAGTGATAAACTCGGCACTCTAAAGCACCCGAGAGCGTTTTTTTCGATGCCAACCTAACCAGAGTTACGGGAGCGGCACAATTCAGAAAAAGCGCTCAGCTCGCCGAGAAAATGCGATTTAAGCAATAAAATTAAAAATGCTTATTAAACATAAACCAAACGTTGGAGGCGGTCATTTCTTCATGCGCAGTGAATAACTCGGCACTCTAAAGCACCCGATAGCGTTTTTTTCGATGCCAACCTAACCAGAGTGACGGGAGCGGCACAATTCAGAAAAAGTGCTCAGCTCGCCGAGAAAATGCGATTTAAGCAATAAAATTAAAAATGCTTATAAAACATAAACCAAACGTTGGAGGTGGTCATTTCTTAATGCGCAGTAATAAACTCGGCACTCTAAAGCACCCGAGAGCGTTTTTTTCGATGCCAACCTAACCAGAGTGACGGGAGCGGCACAATTCAGAAAAAGTGCTCAGCTCGCCGAGAAAATGCGATTTAAGCAATAAAATTAAAAATGCTTATAAAACATAAACCACACGTTGGAGGTGGTCATTTCTTAATGCGCAGTAATAAACTCGGCACTCTAAAGCACCCGAGAGCGTTTTTTTCGATGCCAACCTAACCAGAGTGACGGGAGCGGCACAATTCAGAAAAAGCGCTCAGCTCGCCGAGAAAATGCGATTTAAGCAATAAAATTAAAAATGCTTATAAAACATAAACCAAACGTTGGAGGTGGTCATTTCTTCGTGCGCAGTGAATAACTCGGCACTCTAAAGCACCCGAGAGCGTTTTTTTCGATGCCAACCTAACCAGAGTGACGGGAGCGGCACAATTCAGAAAAAGTGCTCAGCTCGCCGAGAAAATGCGATTTAAGCAATAAAATTAAAAATGCTTATAAAACATAAACCAAACGTTGGAGGTGGTCATTTCTTAATGCGCAGTAATAAACTCGGCACTCTAAAGCACCCGAGAGCGTTTTTTTCGATGCCAACCTAACCAGAGTGACGGGAGCGGCACAATTCAGAAAAAGTGCTCAGCTCGCCGAGAAAATGCGATTTAAGCAATAAAATTAAAAATGCTTATTAAACATAAACCAAACGTTGGAGGTGGTCATTTCTTCATGCGCAGTGAATAACTCGGCACTCTAAAGCACCCGAGAGCGTTTTTTTCGATGCCAACCTAACCAGAGTGACGGGAGCGGCACAATTCAGAAAAAGCGCTCAGCTCGCCGAGAAAATGCGATTTAAGCAATAAAATTAAAAATGCTTATTAAACATAAACCAAACATTGGAGGTGGTCATTTCTTCATGCGCAGTGAATAACTCGGCACTCTAAAGCACCCGAGAGCGTTTTTTTCGATGCCAACCTAACCAGAGTGACGGGAGCGGCACAATTCAGAAAAAGCGCTCAGCTCGCCGAGAAAATGCGATTTAAGCAATAAAATTAAAAATGCTTATAAAACATAAACCAAACGTTGGAGGTGGTCATTTCTTCATGCGCAGTGATAAACTCGGCACTCTAAAGCACCCGAGAGCGTTTTTTTCGATGCCAACCTAACCAGAGTGACGGGAGCGGCACAATTCAGAAAAAGTGCTCAGCTCGCCGAGAAAATGCGATTTAAGCAATAAAATTAAAAATGCTTATAAAACATAAACCAAACGTTGGAGGTGGTCATTTCTTCATGCGCAGTGAATAACTCGGCACTCTAAAGCACCCGAGAGCGTTTTTTTTCGATGCCAACCTAACCAGAGTGACGGGAGCGGCACAATTCAGAAAAAGTGCTCAGCTCGCCGAGAAAATGCGATTTAAGCAATAAAATTAAAAATGCTTATAAAACATAAACCAAACGTTGGAGGTGGTCATTTCTTAATGCGCAGTAATAAACTCGGCACTCTAGAGCACCCGAGAGCGTTTTTTTCGATGCCAACCTAACCAGAGTGACGGGAGCGGCACAATTCAGAAAAAGTGCTCAGCTCGCCGAGAAAATGCGATTTAAGCAATAAAATTAAAAATGCTTATAAAACATAAACCAAACGTTGGAAGTGGTCATTTCTTCATGCGCAGTGATAAACTCGGCACTCTAAAGCACCCGAGAGCGTTTTTTTCGATGCCAACCTAACCAGAGTTACGGGAGCGGCACAATTCAGAAAAAGCGCTCAGCTCGCCGAGAAAATGCGATTTAAGCAATAAAATTAAAAATGCTTATAAAACATAAACCAAACGTTGGAGGTGGTCATTTCTTCATGCGCAGTGATAAACTCGGCACTCTAAAGCACCCGAGAGCGTTTTTTTCGATGCCAACCTAACCAGAGTGACGGGAGCGGCACAATTCAGAAAAAGCGCTCAGCTCGCCGAGAAAATGCGATTTAAGCAATAAAATTAAAAATGCTTATAAAACATAAACCAAACGTTGGAGGTGGTCATTTCTTAATGCGCAGTAATAAACTCGGCACTCTAAAGCACCCGAGAGCGTTTTTTTCGATGCCAACCTAACCAGAGTGACGGGAGCGGCACAATTCAGAAAAAGTGCTCAGCTCGCCGAGAAAATGCGATTTAAGCAATAAAATTAAAAATGCTTATAAAACATAAACCAAACGTTGGAGGTGGTCATTTCTCAATGCGCAGTAATAAACTCGGCACTCTAAAGCACCCGAGAGCGTTTTTTTCGATGCCAACCTAACCAGAGTGACGGGAGCGGCACAATTCAGAAAAAGTGCTCAGCTCGCCGAGAAAATGCGATTTAAGCAATAAAATTAAAAATGCTTATAAAACATAAACCAAACGTTGGAGGTGGTCATTTCTTAATGCGCAGTAATAAACTCGGCACTCTAGAGCACCCGAGAGCGTTTTTTTCGATGCCAACCTAACCAGAGTGACGGGAGCGGCACAATTCAGAAAAAGTGCTCAGCTCGCCGAGAAAATGCGATTTAAGCAATAAAATTAAAAATGCTTATAAAACATAAACCAAACGTTGGAAGTGGTCATTTCTTCATGCGCAGTGATAAACTCGGCACTCTAAAGCACCCGAGAGCGTTTTTTTCGATGCCAACCTAACCAGAGTTACGGGAGCGGCACAATTCAGAAAAAGCGCTCAGCTCGCCGAGAAAATGCGATTTAAGCAATAAAATTAAAAATGCTTATAAAACATAAACCAAACGTTGGAGGTGGTCATTTCTTCATGCGCAGTGATAAACTCGGCACTCTAAAGCACCCGAGAGCGTTTTTTTCGATGCCAACCTAACCAGAGTGACGGGAGCGGCACAATTCAGAAAAAGCGCTCAGCTCGCCGAGAAAATGCGATTTAAGCAATAAAATTAAAAATGCTTATAAAACATAAACCAAACGTTGGAGGTGGTCATTTCTTCATGCGCAGTGATAAACTCGGCACTCTAAAGCACCCGAGAGCGTTTTTTTCGATGCCAACCTAACCAGAGTGACGGGAGCGGCACAATTCAGAAAAAGTGCTCAGCTCGCCAAGAAAATGCGATTTAAGCAATAAAATTAAAAATGCTTATAAAACATAAACCAAACGTTGGAGGTGGTCATTTCTTAATGCGCAGTAATAAACTCGGCACTCTAAAGCACCCGAGAGCGTTTTTTTCGATGCGCCCCTAACCAGAGTGACGGGAGCGGCGAAATTCAGAAAAAGTGCTCAGCTCGCCGAGAAAATGCGATTTAAGCAATAAAATTAAAAATGCTTATAAAACATAAACCAAACGTTGGAAGTGGTCATTTCTTCATGTGCAGTGATAAACTCGGCACTCTAAAGCACCCGAGAGCGTTTTTTTCGATGCCAACCTAACCAGAGTTACGGGAGCGGCACAATTCAGAAAAAGCGCTCAGCTCGCCGAGAAAATGCGATTTAAGCAATAAAATTAAAAATGCTTATAAAACATAAACCAAACGTTGGAGTGTCATTTCTTCATGCGCAGTGATAAACTCGGCACTCTAAAGCACCCGAGAGCGTTTTTTTCGATGCCAACCTAACCAGAGTGACGGGAGCGGCACAATTCAGAAAAAGCGCTCAGCTCGCCGAGAAAATGCGATTTAAGCAATAAAATTAAAAATGCTTATAAAACATAAACCAAACGTTGGAGGTGGTCATTTCTTCATGCGCAGTGATAAACTCGGCACTCTAAAGCACCCGAGAGCGTTTTTTTCGATGCCAACCTAACCAGAGTGACGGGAGCGGCACAATTCAGAAAAAGTGCTCAGCTCGCCGAGAAAATGCGATTTAAGCAATAAAATTAAAAATGCTTATAAAACATAAACCAAACGTTGGAGGTGCATGGTCATTTCTTCATGCGCAGTGAATAACTCGGCACTCTAAAGCACCCGAGAGCGTTTTTTTCGATGCCAACCTAACCAGAGTGACGGGAGCGGCACAATTCAGAAAAAGTGCTCAGCTCGCCGAAAAAATGCGATTTAAGCAATAAAATTAAAAATGCATATAAAACATAAACCAAACGTTGGAGGTGGTCATTTCTTAATGCGCAGTAATAAACTCGGCACTCTAAAGCACCCGTGAGCGTTTTTTTCGATGCCAACCTAACCAGAGTGACGGGAGCGGCACAATTCAGAAAAAGTGCTCAGCTCGCCGAGAAAATGCGATTTAAGCAATAAAATTAAAAATGCTTATAAAACATAAACCAAACGTTGGAGGTGGTCATTTCTTCATGCGCAGTGATAAAGTCGGCACTCTAAAGCACCCGAGAGCGTTTTTTTCGATGCCAACCTAACCAGAGTGACGGGAGCGGCACAATTCAGAAAAAGTGCTCAGCTCGCCGAGAAAATGCGATTTAAGCAATAAAATTAAAAATGCTTATTAAACATAAACCAAACGTTGGAGGTGGTCATTTCTTCATGCGCAGTGATAAACTCGGCACTCTAAAGCACCCGAGAGCGTTTTTTTCGATGCCAACCTAACCAGAGTGACGGGAGCGGCACAATTCAGAAAAAGTGCTCAGCTCGCCGAGAAAATGCGATTTAAGCAATAAAATTAAAAATGCTTATAAAACATAAACCAAACGTTGGAGGTGGTCATTTCTTCATGCGCAGTGATAAACTCGGCACTCTAAAGCACCCGAGAGCGTTTTTTTCGATGCCAACCTAACCAGAGTGACGGGAGCGGCACAATTCAGAAAAAGTGCTCAGCTCGCCGAGAAAATGCGATTTAGGCAATAAAATTAAAAATGCTTATAAAACATGAACCAAACGTTGGAGGTGGTCATTTCTTCATGCGCAGTAATAAACTCGGCACTCTAAAGCACCCGAGAGCGTTTTTTTCGATGCCAACCTAACCAGAGTGACGGGAGCGGCACAATTCAGAAAAAGCGCTCAGCTCGCCGAGAAAATGCGATTTAAGCAATAAAATTAAAAATGCTTATAAAACATAAACCAAACGTTGGAGGTGGTCATTTCTTCATGCGCAGTGAATAACTCGGCACTCTAAAGCACCCGAGAGCGTTTTTTTCGATGCCAAGTGACGGGAGCGGCACAATTCAGAAAAGGTGCTCAGCTCGCCGAGAAAATGCGATTTAAGCAATAAAATTAAAAATGCTTATAAAACATAAACCAAACGTTGGAGGTGGTCATTTCTTAATGCGCAGTAATAAACTCGGCACTCTAAAGCACCCGAGAGCGTTTTTTTCGATGCCAACCTAACCAGAGTGACGGGAGCGGCACAATTCAGAAAAAGTGCTCAGCTCGCCGAGAAAATGCGATTTAAGCAATAAAATTAAAAATGCTTATTAAACATAAACCAAACGTTGGAGGTGGTCATTTCTTCATGCGCAGTGAATAACTCGGCACTCTAAAGCACCCGATAGCGTTTTTTTCGATGCCAACCTAACCAGAGTGACGGGAGCGGCACAATTCAGAAAAAGTGCTCAGCTCGCCGAGAAAATGCGATTTAAGCAATAAAATTAAAAATGCTTATAAAACATAAACCAAACGTTGGAGGTGGTCATTTCTTAATGCGCAGTAATAAACTCGGCACTCTAAAGCACCCGAGAGCGTTTTTTTCGATGCCAACCTAACCAGAGTGACGGGAGCGGCACAATTCAGAAAAAGTGCTCAGCTCGCCGAGAAAATGCGATTTAAGCAATAAAATTAAAAATGCTTATAAAACATAAACCAAACGTTGGAGGTGGTCATTTCTTAATGCGCAGTAATAAACTCGGCACTCTAAAGCACCCGAGAGCGTTTTTTTCGATGCCAACCTAACCAGAGTTACGGGAGCGGCACAATTCAGAAAAAGCGCTCAGCTCGCCGAGAAAATGCGATTTAAGCAATAAAATTAAAAATGCTTATAAAACATAAACCAAACGTTGGAGGTGGTCATTTCTTCATGCGCAGTGAATAACTCGGCACTCTAAAGCACCCGAGAGCGTTTTTTTCGATGCCAACCTAACCAGAGTGACGGGAGCGGCACAATTCAGAAAAAGTGCTCAGCTCGCCGAGAAAATGCGATTTAAGCAATAAAATTAAAAATGCTTATAAAACATAAACCAAACGTTGGAGGTGGTCATTTCTTAATGCGCAGTAATAAACTCGGCACTCTAAAGCACCCGTGAGCGTTTTTTTCGATGCCAACCTAACCAGAGTGACGGGAGCGGCACAATTCAGAAAAAGTGCTCAGCTCGCCGAGAAAATGCGATTTAAGCAATAAAATTAAAAATGCTTATAAAACATAAACCAAACGTTGGAGGTGGTCATTTCTTCATGCGCAGTGATAAAGTCGGCACTCTAAAGCACCCGAGAGCGTTTTTTTCGATGCCAACCTAACCAGAGTGACGGGAGCGGCACAATTCAGAAAAAGTGCTCAGCTCGCCGAGAAAATGCGATTTAAGCAATAAAATTAAAAATGCTTATAAAACATAAACCAAACGTTGGAGGTGGTCATTTCTTAATGCGCAGTAATAAACTCGGCACTCTAAAGCACCCGAGAGCGTTTTTTTCGATGCCAACCTAACCAGAGTGACGGGAGCGGCACAATTCAGAAAAAGTGCTCAGCTCGCCGAGAAAATGCGATTTAAGCAATAAAATTAAAAATGCTTATAAAACATAAACCAAACGTTGGAGGTGGTCATTTCTTAATGCGCAGTAATAAACTCGGCACTCTAAAGCACCCGAGAGCGTTTTTTTCGATGCCAACCTAACCAGAGTGACGGGAGCGGCACAATTCAGAAAAAGCGCTCAGCTCGCCGAGAAAATGCGATTTAAGCAATTAAATTAAAAATGCTTATAAAACATAAACCAAACGTTGGAGGTGGTCATTTCTTAATGCGCAGTAATAAACTCGGCACTCTAAAGCACCCGAGAGCGTTTTTTTCGATGCCAACCTAACCAGAGTGACGGGAGCGGCACAATTCAGAAAAAGTGCTCAGCTCGCCGAGAAAATGCGATTTAGGCAATAAATTAAAAATGCTTATAAAACATAAACCAAACGTTGGAGGTGGTCATTTCTTAATGCGCAGTAATAAACTCGGCACTCTAAAGCACCCGAGAGCGTTTTTTTCGATGCCAACCTAACCAGAGTGACGGGAGCGGCACAATTCAGAAAAAGCGCTCAGCTCGCCGAGAAAATGCGATTTAAGCAATAAAATTAAAAATGCTTATAAAACATAAACCAAACGTTGGAGGTGGTCATTTCTTCATGCGCAGTGAATAACTCGGCACTCTAAAGCACCCGAGAGCGTTTTTTTCGATGCCAAGTGACGGGAGCGGCACAATTCAGAAAAAGTGCTCAGCTCGCCGAGAAAATGCGATTTAAGCAATAAAATTAAAAATGCTTATAAAACATAAACCAAACGTTGGAGGTGGTCATTTCTTAATGCGCAATAATAAACTCGGCACTCTAAAGCACCCGAGAGCGTTTTTTTCGATGCCAACCTAACCAGAGTGACGGGAGCGGCACAATTCAGAAAAAGTGCTCAGCTCGCCGAGAAAATGCGATTTAAGCAATAAAATTAAAAATGCTTATAAAACATAAACCAAACGTTGGAGGTGGTCATTTCTTAATGCGCAGTAATAAACTCGGCACTCTAAAGCACCCGAAAGCGTTTTTTTCGATGCCAACCTAACCAGAGTGACGGGAGCGGCACAATTCAGAAAAAGTGCTCAGCTCGCCGAGAAAATGCGATTTAAGCAATAAAATTAAAAATGCTTATAAAACATAAACCAAACGTTGGAGGTGGTCATTTCTTCATGCGCAGTGAATAACTCGGCACTCTAAAGCACCCGAGAGCGTTTTTTTCGATGCCAACCTAACCAGAGTGACGGGAGCGGCACAATTCAGAAAAAGTGCTCAGCTCGCCGAGAAAATGCGATTTAAGCAATAAAATTAAAAATGCTTATAAAACATAAACCAAACGTTGGAGGTGGTCATTTCTTAATGCGCAGTAATAAACTCGGCACTCTAGAGCACCCGAGAGCGTTTTTTTCGATGCCAACCTAACCAGAGTGACGGGAGCGGCACAATTCAGAAAAAGTGCTCAGCTCGCCGAGAAAATGCGATTTAAGCAATAAAATTAAAAATGCTTATAAAACATAAACCAAACGTTGGAAGTGGTCATTTCTTCATGCGCAGTGATAAACTCGGCACTCTAAAGCACCCGAGAGCGTTTTTTTCGATGCCAACCTAACCAGAGTTACGGGAGCGGCACAATTCAGAAAAAGCGCTCAGCTCGCCGAGAAAATGCGATTTAAGCAATAAAATTAAAAATGCTTATAAAACATAAACCAAACGTTGGAAGTGGTCATTTCTTCATGCGCAGTGATAAACTCGGCACTCTAAAGCACCCGAGAGCGTTTTTTTCGATGCCAACCTAACCAGAGTTACGGGAGCGGCACAATTCAGAAAAAGCGCTCAGCTCGCCGAGAAAATGCGATTTAAGCAATAAAATTAAAAATGCTTATAAAACATAAACCGAACGTTGGAGGTGGTCATTTCTTCATGCGCAGTGATAAACTCGGCACTCTAAAGCACCCGAGAGCGTTTTTTTCGATGCCAACCTAACCAGAGTGACGGGAGCGGCACAATTCAGAAAAAGCGCTCAGCTCGCCGAGAAAATGCGATTTAAGCAATAAAATTAAAAATGCTTATAAAACATAAACCAAACGTTGGAGGTGGTCATTTCTTCATGCGCAGTGATAAACTCGGCACTCTAAAGCACCCGAGAGCGTTTTTTTCGATGCCAACCTAACCAGAGTGACGGGAGCGGCACAATTCAGAAAAAGTGCTCAGCTCGCCGAGAAAATGCGATTTAAGCAATAAAATTAAAAATGCTTATAAAACATAAACCAAACGTTGGAGGTGGTCATTTCTCCATGCGCAGTGAATAACTCGGCACTCTAAAGCACCCGAGAGCGTTTTTTTCGATGCCAACCTAACCAGAGTGACGGGAGCGGCACAATTCAGAAAAAGTGCTCAGCTCGCCGAGAAAATGCGATTTAAGCAATAAAATTAAAAATGCTTATAAAACATAAACCAAACGTTGGAGGTGGTCATTTCTTAATGCGCAGTAATAAACTCGGCACTCTAAAGCACCCGTGAGCGTTTTTTTCGATGCCAACCTAACCAGAGTGACGGGAGCGGCACAATTCAGAAAAAGTGCTCAGCTCGCCGAGAAAATGCGATTTAAGCAATAAAATTAAAAATGCTTATAAAACATAAACCAAACGTTGGAGGTGGTCATTTCTTAATGCGCAGTAATAAACTCGGCACTCTAAAGCACCCGAGAGCGTTTTTTTCGATGCCAACCTAACCAGAGTGACGGGAGCGGCACAATTCAGAAAAAGTGCTCAGCTCGCCGAGAAAATGCGATTTAAGCAATAAAATTAAAAATGCTTATAAAACATAAACCAAACGTTAGAGGTGGTCATTTCTTAATGCGCAGTAATAAACTCGGCACTCTAAAGCACCCGAGAGCGTTTTTTTCGATGCCAACCTAACCAGAGTTACGGGAGCGGCACAATTCAGAAAAAGCGCTCAGCTCGCCGAGAAAATGCGATTTAAGCAATAAAATTAAAAATGCTTATAAAACATGAACCAAACGTTGGAGGTGGTCATTTCCTCATGCGCAGTGAATAACTCGGAACTCTAAAGCACCCGAGAGCGTTTTTTTCGATGCCAACCTAACCAGAGTGACGGGAGCGGCACAATTCAGAAAAAGTGCTCAGCTCGCCGAGAAAATGCGATTTAAGCAATAAAATTAAAAATGCTTATAAAACATAAACCAAACGTTGGAGGTGGTCATTTCTTAATGCGCAGTAATAAACTCGGCACTCTAAAGCACCCGTGAGCGTTTTTTTCGATGCCAACCTAACCAGAGTGACGGGAGCGGCACAATTCAGAAAAAGTGCTCAGCTCGCCGAGAAAATGCGATTTAAGCAATAAAATTAAAAATGCTTATAAAACATAAACCAAACGTTGGAGGTGGTCATTTCTTCATGCGCAGTGATAAAGTCGGCACTCTAAAGCACCCGAGAGCGTTTTTTTCGATGCCAACCTAACCAGAGTGACGGGAGCGGCACAATTCAGAAAAAGTGCTCAGCTCGCCGAGAAAATGCGATTTAAGCAATAAAATTAAAAATGCTTATTAAACATAAACCAAACGTTGGAGGTGGTCATTTCTTCATGCGCAGTGATAAACTCGGCACTCTAAAGCACCCGAGAGCGTTTTTTTCGATGCCAACCTAACCAGAGTGACGGGAGCGGCACAATTCAGAAAAAGTGCTCAGCTCGCCGAGAAAATGCGATTTAAGCAATAAAATTAAAAATGCTTATAAAACATAAACCAAACGTTGGAGGTGGTCATTTCTTAATGCGCAGTAATAAACTCGGCACTCTAAAGCACCCGTGAGCGTTTTTTTCGATGCCAACCTAACCAGAGTGACGGGAGCGGCACAATTCAGAAAAAGTGCTCAGCTCGCCGAGAAAATGCGATTTAAGCAATAAAATTAAAAATGCTTATAAAACATAAACCAAACGTTGGAGGTGGTCATTTCTTAATGCGCAGTAATAAACTCGGCACTCTAAAGCACCCGAGAGCGTTTTTTTCGATGCCAACCTAACCAGAGTGACGGGAGCGGCACAATTCAGAAAAAGTGCTCAGCTCGCCGAGAAAATGCGATTTAAGCAATAAAATTAAAAATGCTTATAAAACATAAACCAAACGTTGGAGGTGGTCATTTCTTAATGCGCAGTAATAAACTCGGCACTCTAAAGCACCCGTGAGCGTTTTTTTCGATGCCAACCTAACCAGAGTGACGGGAGCGGCACAATTCAGAAAAAGTGCTCAGCTCGCCGAGAAAATGCGATTTAAGCAATAAAATTAAAAATGCTTATAAAACATAAACCAAACGTTGGAGGTGGTCATTTCTTCATGCGCAGTGATAAAGTCGGCACTCTAAAGCACCCGAGAGCGTTTTTTTCGATGCCAACCTAACCAGAGTGACGGGAGCGGCACAATTCAGAAAAAGTGCTCAGCTCGCCGAGAAAATGCGATTTAAGCAATAAAATTAAAAATGCTTATTAAACATAAACCAAACGTTGGAGGTGGTCATTTCTTCATGCGCAGTGATAAACTCGGCACTCTAAAGCACCCGAGAGCGTTTTTTTCGATGCCAACCTAACCAGAGTGACGGGAGCGGCACAATTCAGAAAAAGTGCTCAGCTCGCCGAGAAAATGCGATTTAAGCAATAAAATTAAAAATGCTTATAAAACATAAACCAAACGTTGGAGGTGGTCATTTCTTAATGCGCAGTAATAAACTCGGCACTCTAAAGCACCCGAGAGCGTTTTTTTCGATGCCAACCTAACCAGAGTGACGGGAGCGGCACAATTCAGAAAAAGTGCTCAGCTCGCCGAGAAAATGCGATTTAAGCAATAAAATTAAAAATGCTTATTAAACATAAACCAAACGTTGGAGGTGGTCATTTCTTCATGCGCAGTGAATAACTCGGCACTCTAAAGCACCCGATAGCGTTTTTTTCGATGCCAACCTAACCAGAGTGACGGGAGCGGCACAATTCAGAAAAAGTGCTCAGCTCGCCGAGAAAATGCGATTTAAGCAATAAAATTAAAAATGCTTATAAAACATAAACCAAACGTTGGAGGTGGTCATTTCTTAATGCGCAGTAATAAACTCGGCACTCTAAAGCACCCGAGAGCGTTTTTTTCGATGCCAACCTAACCAGAGTGACGGGAGCGGCACAATTCAGAAAAAGTGCTCAGCTCGCCGAGAAAATGCGATTTAAGCAATAAAATTAAAAATGCTTATAAAACATAAACCAAACGTTGGAGGTGGTCATTTCTTAATGCGCAGTAATAAACTCGGCACTCTAAAGCACCCGAGAGCGTTTTTTTCGATGCCAACCTAACCAGAGTGACGGGAGCGGCACAATTCAGAAAAAGCGCTCAGCTCGCCGAGAAAATGCGATTTAAGCAATAAAATTAAAAATGCTTATAAAACATAAACCAAACGTTGGAGGTGGTCATTTCTTCGTGCGCAGTGAATAACTCGGCACTCTAAAGCACCCGATAGCGTTTTTTTCGATGCCAACCTAACCAGAGTGACGGGAGCGGCACAATTCAGAAAAAGTGCTCAGCTCGCCGAGAAAATGCGATTTAAGCAATAAAATTAAAAATGCTTATAAAACATAAACCAAACGTTGGAGGTGGTCATTTTTTAATGCGCAGTAATAAACTCGGCACTCTAAAGCACCCGAGAGCGTTTTTTTCGATGCCAACCTAACCAGAGTGACGGGAGCGGCACAATTCAGAAAAAGTGCTCAGCTCGCCGAGAAAATGCGATTTAGGCAATAAAATTAAAAATGCTTATAAAACATAAACCAAACGTTGGAGGTGGTCATTTCTTAATGCGCAGTAATAAACTCGGCACTCTAAAGCACCCGAGAGCGTTTTTTTCGATGCCAACCTAACCAGAGTGACGGGAGCGGCACAATTCAGAAAAAGCGCTCAGCTCGCCGAGAAAATGCGATTTAAGCAATAAAATTAAAAATGCTTATAAAACATAAACCAAACGTTGGAGGTGGTCATTTCTTCATGCGCAGTGAATAACTCGGCACTCTAAAGCACCCGAGAGCGTTTTTTTCGATGCCAAGTGACGGGAGCGGCACAATTCAGAAAAAGTGCTCAGCTCGCCGAGAAAATGCGATTTAAGCAATAAAATTAAAAATGCTTATAAAACATAAACCAAACGTTGGAGGTGGTCATTTCTTAATGCGCAGTAATAAACTCGGCACTCTAAAGCACCCGAGAGCGTTTTTTTCGATGCCAACCTAACCAGAGTGACGGGAGCGGCACAATTCAGAAAAAGCGCTCAGCTCGCCGAGAAAATGCGATTTAAGCAATAAAATTAAAAATGCTTATAAAACATAAACCAAACGTTGGAGGTGGTCATTTCTTCATGCGCAGTGATAAAGTCGGCACTCTAAAGCACCCGAGAGCGTTTTTTTCGATGCCAACCTAACCAGAGTGACGGGAGCGGCACAATTCAGAAAAAGTGCTCAGCTCGCCGAGAAAATGCGATTTAAGCAATAAAATTAAAAATGCTTATTAAACATAAACCAAACGTTGGAGGTGGTCATTTCTTCATGCGCAGTGATAAACTCGGCACTCTAAAGCACCCGAGAGCGTTTTTTTCGATGCCAACCTAACCAGAGTGACGGGAGCGGCACAATTCAGAAAAAGTGCTCAGCTCGCCGAGAAAATGCGATTTAAGCAATAAAATTAAAAATGCTTATAAAACATAAACCAAACGTTGGAGGTGGTCATTTCTTAATGCGCAGTAATAAACTCGGCACTCTAAAGCACCCGAGAGCGTTTTTTTCGATGCCAACCTAACCAGAGTGACGGGAGCGGCACAATTCAGAAAAAGTGCTCAGCTCGCCGAGAAAATGCGATTTAAGCAATAAAATTAAAAATGCTTATAAAACATAAACCAAACGTTGGAGGTGGTCATTTCTTAATGCGCAGTAATAAACTCGGCACTCTAAAGCACCCGAGAGCGTTTTTTTCGATGCCAACCTAACCAGAGTGACGGGAGCCGCACAATTCAGAAAAAGTGCTCAGCTCGCCGAGAAAATGCGATTTAAGCAATAAAATTAAAAATGCTTATAAAACATAAACCAAACGTTGGAGGTGGTCATTTCTTAATGCGCAGTAATAAACTCGGCACTCTAAAGCACCCGAGAGCGTTTTTTTCGATGCCAACCTAACCAGAGTGACGGGAACGGCAAAATTCAGAAAAAGTGCTCAGCTCGCCGAGAAAATGCGATTTAAGCAATAAAATTAAAAATGCTTATTAAACATAAACCAAACGGTGGAGGTGGTCATTTCTTCATGCGCAGTGAATAACTCGGCACTCTAAAGCACCCGAGAGCGTTTTTTTCGATGCCAACCTAACCAGAGTGACGGGAGCGGCACAATTCAGAAAAAGCGCTCAGCTCGCCGAGAAAATGCGATTTAAGCAATAAAATTAAAAATGCTTATTAAACATAAACCAAACGTTGGAGGTGGTCATTTCTTCATGCGCAGTGAATAACTCGGCACTCTAAAGCACCCGAGAGCGTTTTTTTCGATGCCAACCTAACCAGAGTGACGGGAGCGGCACAATTCAGAAAAAGCGCTCAGCTCGCCGAGAAAATGCGATTTAAGCAATAAAATTAAAAATGCTTATAAAACATAAACCAAACGTTGGAGGTGGTCATTTCTTCATGCGCAGTGATAAACTCGGCACTCTAAAGCACCCGAGAGCGTTTTTTTCGATGCCAACCTAACCAGAGTGACGGGAGCGGCACAATTCAGAAAAAGTGCTCAGCTCGCCGAGAAAATGCGATTTAAGCAATAAAATTAAAAATGCTTATAAAACATAAACCAAACGTTGGAGGTGGTCATTTCTTCATGCGCAGTGAATAACTCGGCACTCTAAAGCACCCGAGAGCGTTTTTTTCGATGCCAACCTAACCAGAGTGACGGGAGCGGCACAATTCAGAAAAAGTGCTCAGCTCGCCGAGAAAATGCGATTTAAGCAATAAAATTAAAAATGCTTATAAAACATAAACCAAACGTTGGAGGTGGTCATTTCTTAATGCGCAGTAATAAACTCGGCACTCTAGAGCACCCGAGAGCGTTTTTTTCGATGCCAACCTAACCAGAGTGACGGGAGCGTCACAATTCAGAAAAAGTGCTCAGCTCGCCGAGAAAATGCGATTTAAGCAATAAAATTAAAAATGCTTATAAAACATAAACCAAACGTTGGAAGTGGTCATTTCTTCATGCGCAGTGATAAACTCGGCACTCTAAAGCACCCGAGAGCGTTTTTTTCGATGCCAACCTAACCAGAGTTACGGGAGCGGCACAATTCAGAAAAAGCGCTCAGCTCGCCGAGAAAATGCGATTTAAGCAATAAAATTAAAAATGCTTATAAAACATAAACCAAACGTTGGAAGTGGTCATTTCTTCATGCGCAGTGATAAACTCGGCACTCTAAAGCACCCGAGAGCGTTTTTTTCGATGCCAACCTAACCAGAGTTACGGGAGCGGCACAATTCAGAAAAAGCGCTCAGCTCGCCGAGAAAATGCGTTTTAAGCAATAAAATTAAAAATGCTTATTAAACATAAACCAAACGTTGGAGGTGGTCATTTCTTCATGCGCAGTGAATAACTCGGCACTCTAAAGCACCCGAGAGCGTTTTTTTCGATGCCAACCTAACCAGAGTGACGGGAGCGGCACAATTCAGAAAAAGCGCTCAGCTCGCCGAGAAAATGCGATTTAAGCAATAAAATTAAAAATGCTTATAAAACATAAACCAAACGTTGGAGGTGGTCATTTCTTCATGCGCAGTGATAAACTCGGCACTCTAAAGCACCCGAGAGCGTTTTTTTCGATGCCAACCTAACCAGAGTTACGGGAGCGGCACAATTCAGAAAAAGCGCTCAGCTCGCCGAGAAAATGCGATTTAAGCAATAAAATTAAAAATGCTTATAAAACATAAACCAAACGTTGGAAGTGGTCATTTCCTCATGCGCAGTGATAAACTCGGCACTCTAAAGCACCCGAGAGCGTTTTTTTCGATGCCAACCTAACCAGAGTTACGGGAGCGGCACAATTCAGAAAAAGCGCTCAGCTCGCCGAGAAAATGCGATTTAAGCAATAAAATTAAAAATGCTTATAAAACATAAACCAAACGTTGGAGGTGGTCATTTCTTCATGCGCAGTGATAAACTCGGCACTCTAAAGCACCCGAGAGCGTTTTTTTCGATGCCAACCTAACCAGAGTGACGGGAGCGGCACAATTCAGAAAAAGCGCTCAGCTCGCCGAGAAAATGCGATTTAAGCAATAAAATTAAAAATGCTTATAAAACATAAACCAAACGTTGGAGGTGGTCATTTCTTCATGCGCAGTGATAAACTCGGCACTCTAAAGCACCCGAGAGCGTTTTTTTCGATGCCAACCTAACCAGAGTGACGGGAGCGGCACAATTCAGAAAAAGTGCTCAGCTCGCCGAGAAAATGCGATTTAAGCAATAAAATTAAAAATGCTTATAAAACATAAACCAAACGTTGGAGGTGGTCATTTCTCCATGCGCAGTGAATAACTCGGCACTCTAAAGCACCCGAGAGCGTTTTTTTCGATGCCAACCTAACCAGAGTGACGGGAGCGGCACAATTCAGAAAAAGTGCTCAGCTCGCCGAGAAAATGCGATTTAAGCAATAAAATTAAAAATGCTTATAAAACATAAACCAAACGTTGGAGGTGGTCATTTCTTAATGCGCAGTAATAAACTCGGCACTCTAAAGCACCCGTGAGCGTTTTTTTCGATGCCAACCTAACCAGAGTGACGGGACGGCACAATTCAGAAAAAGTGCTCAGCTCGCCGAGAAAATGCGATTTAAGCAATAAAATTAAAAATGCTTATAAAACATAAACCAAACGTTGGAGGTGGTCATTTCTTAATGCGCAGTAATAAACTCGGCACTCTAAAGCACCCGAGAGCGTTTTTTTTCGATGCCAACCTAACCAGAGTGACGGGAGCGGCACAATTCAGAAAAAGCGCTCAGCTCGCCGAGAAAATGCGATTTAAGCAATAAAATTAAAAATGCTTATAAAACATAAACCAAACGTTGGAGGTGGTCATTTCTTAATGCACAGTAATAAACTCGGCACTCTAAAGCACCCGAGAGCGTTTTTTTCGATGCCAACCTAACCAGAGTGACGGGAGCGGCACAATTCAGAAAAAGTGCTCAGCTCGCCGAGAAAATGCGATTTAAGCAATAAAATTAAAAATGCTTATTAAACATAAACCAAACGTTGGAGGTTGTCATTTCTTCATGCGCAGTGAATAACTCGGCACTCTAAAGCACCCGAGAGCGTTTTTTTCGATGCCAACCTAACCAGAGTGACGGGAGCGGCACAATTCAGAAAAAGCGCTCAGCTCGCCGAGAAAATGCGATTTAAGCAATAAAATTAAAAATGCTTATTAAACATAAACCAAACGTTGGAGGTGGTCATTTCTTCATGCGCAGTGAATAACTCGGCACTCTAAAGCACCCGAGAGCGTTTTTTTCGATGCCAACCTAACCAGAGTGACGGGACAGGCACAATTCAGAAAAAGCGCTCAGCTCGCCGAGAAAATGCGATTTAAGCAATAAAATTAAAAATGCTTATAAAACATAAACCAAACGTTGGAGGTGGTCATTTCTTCATGCGCAGTGATTAACTCGGCACTCTAAAGCACCCGAGAGCGTTTTTTTCGATGCCAACCTAACCAGAGTGACGGGAGCGGCACAATTCAGAAAAAGTGCTCAGCTCGCCGAGAAAATGCGATTTAAGAAATAAAATTAAAAATGCTTATAAAACATAAACCAAACGTTGGAGGTGGTCATTTCTTCATGCGCAGTGATAAACTCGGCACTCTAAAGCACCCGAGAGCGTTTTTTTCGATGCCAACCTAACCAGAGTGACGGGAGCGGCACAATTCAGAAAAAGCGCTCAGCTCGCCGAGAAAATGCGATTTAAGCAATAAAATTAAAAATGCTTATAAAACATAAACCAAACGTTGGAGGTGGTCATTTCTTCATGCGCAGTGATAAACTCGGCACTCTAAAGCACCCGAGAGCGTTTTTTTCGATGCCAACCTAACCAGAGTGACGGGAGCGGCACAATTCAGAAAAAGTGCTCAGCTCGCCGAGAAAATGCGATTCAAGCAATAAAATTAAAAATGCTTATTAAACATAAACCAAACGTTGGAGGTGGTCATTTCTTCATGCGCAGTGAATAACTCGGCACTCTAAAGCACCCGAGAGCGTTTTTTTCGATGCCAACCTAACCAGAGTGACGGGAGCGGCACAATTCAGAAAAAGTGCTCAGCTCGCCGAGAAAATGCGATTTAAGCAATAAAATTAAAAATGCTTATAAAACATAAACCAAACGTTGGAGGTGGTCATTTCTTAATGCGCAGTAATAAACTCGGCACTCTAAAGCACCCGAGAGCGTTTTTTTCGATGCCAACCTAACCAGAGTGACGGGAGCGGCACAATTCAGAAAAAGTGCTCAGCTCGCCGAGAAAATGCGATTTAAGCAATAAAATTAAAAATGCTTATAAAACATAAACCAAACGTTGGAGGTGGTCATTTCTTAATGCGCAGTAATAAACTCGGCACTCTAAAGCACCCGAGAGCGTTTTTTTCGATGCCAACCTAACCAGAGTGACGGGAGCGGCACAATTCAGAAAAAGTGCTCTGCTCGCCGAGAAAATGCGATTTAAGCAATAAAATTAAAAATGCTTATAAAACATAAACCAAACGTTGGAGGTGGTCATTTCTTAATGCGCAGTAATAAACTCGGCACTCTAAAGCACCCGAGAGCGTTTTTTTCGATGCCAACCTAACCAGAGTGACGGGAGCGGCACAATTCAGAAAAAGCGCTCAGCTCGCCGAGAAAATGCGATTTAAGCAATAAAATTAAAAATGCTTATAAAACATAAACCAAACGTTGGAGGTGGTCATTTCCTAATGCGCAGTAATAAACTCGGCACTCTAAAGCACCCGAGAGCGTTTTTTTCGATGCCAACCTAACCAGAGTTACGGGAGCGGCACAATTCAGAAAAAGCGCTCAGCTCGCCGAGAAAATGCGATTTAAGCAATAAAATTAAAAATGCTTATAAAACATAAACCAAACGTTGGAGGTGGTCATTTCTTCATGCGCAGTGATAAACTCGGCACTCTAAAGCACCCGAGAGCGTTTTTTTCGATGCCAACCTAACCAGAGTGACGGGAGCGGCACAATTCAGAAAAAGTGCTCAGCTCGCCGAGAAAATGCGATTTAAGCAATAAAATTAAAAATGCTTATAAAACATAAACCAAACGTTGGAGGTGGTCATTTCTTAATGCGCAGTAATAAACTCGGCACTCTAAAGCACCCGTGAGCGTTTTTTTCGATGCCAACCTAACCAGAGTGACGGGACGGCACAATTCAGAAAAAGTGCTCAGCTCGCCGAGAAAATGCGATTTAAGCAATAAAATTAAAAATGCTTATAAAACATAAACCAAACGTTGGAGGTGGTCATTTCTTAATGCGCAGTAATAAACTCGGCACTCTAAAGCACCCGAGAGCGTTTTTTTCGATGCCAACCTAACCAGAGTGACGGGAGCGGCACAATTCAGAAAAAGCGCTCAGCTCGCCGAGAAAATGCGATTTAAGCAATAAAATTAAAAATGCTTATAAAACATAAACCAAACGTTGGAGGTGGTCATCTCTTAATGCGCAGTAATAAACTCGGCACTCTAAAGCACCCGAGAGCGTTTTTTCCGATGCCAACCTAACCAGAGTGACGGGAGCGGCACAATTCAGAAAAAGTGCTCAGCTCGCCGAGAAAATGCGATTTAAGCAATAAAATTAAAAATGCTTATTAAACATAAACCAAACGTTGGAGGTTGTCATTTCTTCATGCGCAGTGAATAACTCGGCACTCTAAAGCACCCGAGAGCGTTTTTTTCGATGCCAACCTAACCAGAGTGACGGGAGCGGCACAATTCAGAAAAAGCGCTCAGCTCGCCGAGAAAATGCGATTTAAGCAATAAAATTAAAAATGCTTATTAAACATAAACCAAACGTTGGAGGTGGTCATTTCTTCATGCGCAGTGAAAAACTCGGCACTCTAAAGCACCCGAGAGCGTTTTTTGCGATGCCAACCTAACCAGAGTGACGGGACAGGCACAATTCAGAAAAAGCGCTCAGCTCGCCGAGAAAATGCGATTTAAGCAATAAAATTAAAAATGCTTATAAAACATAAACCAAACGTTGGAGGTGGTCATTTCTTCATGCGCAGTGATAAACTCGGCACTCTAAAGCACCCGAGAGCGTTTTTTTCGATGCCAACCTAACCAGAGTGACGGGAGCGGCACAATTCAGAAAAAGTGCTCAGCTCGCCGAGAAAATGCGATTTAAGAAATAAAATTAAAAATGCTTATAAAACATAAACCAAACGTTGGAGGTGGTCATTTCTTCATGCGCAGTGATAAACTCGGCACTCTAAAGCACCCGAGAGCGTTTTTTTCGATGCCAACCTAACCAGAGTGACGGGAGCGGCACAATTCAGAAAAAGCGCTCAGCTCGCCGAGAAAATGCGATTTAAGCAATAAAATTAAAAATGCTTATAAAACATAAACCAAACGTTGGAGGTGGTCATTTCTTCATGCGCAGTGATAAACTCGGCACTCTAAAGCACCCGAGAGCGTTTTTTTCGATGCCAACCTAACCAGAGTGACGGGAGCGGCACAATTCAGAAAAAGTGCTCAGCTCGCCGAGAAAATGCGATTCAAGCAATAAAATTAAAAATGCTTATTAAACATAAACCAAACGTTGGAGGTGGTCATTTCTTCATGCGCAGTGAATAACTCGGCACTCTAAAGCACCCGAGAGCGTTTTTTTCGATGCCAACCTAACCAGAGTGACGGGAGCGGCACAATTCAGAAAAAGCGCTCAGCTCGCCGAGAAAATGCGATTTAAGCAATAAAATTAAAAATGCTTATAAAACATAAACCAAACGTTGGAGGTGGTCATTTCCTAATGCGCAGTAATAAACTCGGCACTCTAAAGCACCCGAGAGCGTTTTTTTCGATGCCAACCTAACCAGAGTTACGGGAGCGGCACAATTCAGAAAAAGCGCTCAGCTCGCCGAGAAAATGCGATTTAAGCAATAAAATTAAAAATGCTTATAAAACATAAACCAAACGTTGGAGGTGGTCATTTCTTCATGCGCAGTGATAAACTCGGCACTCTAAAGCACCCGAGAGCGTTTTTTTCGATGCCAACCTAACCAGAGTGACGGGAGCGGCACAATTCAGAAAAAGTGCTCAGCTCGCCGAGAAAATGCGATTTAAGCAATAAAATTAAAAATGCTTATAAAACATAAACCAAACGTTGGAGGTGGTCATTTCTTAATGCGCAGTAATAAACTCGGCACTCTAAAGCACCCGTGAGCGTTTTTTTCGATGCCAACCTAACCAGAGTGACGGGACGGCACAATTCAGAAAAAGTGCTCAGCTCGCCGAGAAAATGCGATTTAAGCAATAAAATTAAAAATGCTTATAAAGCATAAACCAAACGTTGGAGGTGGTCATTTCTTAATGCGCAGTAATAAACTCGGCACTCTAAAGCACCCGAGAGCGTTTTTTTCGATGCCAACCTAACCAGAGTGACGGGAGCGGCACAATTCAGAAAAAGCGCTCAGCTCGCCGAGAAAATGCGATTTAAGCAATAAAATTAAAAATGCTTATAAAACATAAACCAAACGTTGGAGGTGGTCATTTCTTAATGCGCAGTAATAAACTCGGCACTCTAAAGCACCCGAGAGCGTTTTTTTCGATGCCAACCTAACCAGAGTGACGGGAGCGGCACAATTCAGAAAAAGTGCTCAGCTCGCCGAGAAAATGCGATTTAAGCAATAAAATTAAAAATGCTTATTAAACATAAACCAAACGTTGGAGGTTGTCATTTCTTCATGCGCAGTGAATAACTCGGCACTCTAAAGCACCCGAGAGCGTTTTTTTCGATGCCAACCTAACCAGAGTGACGGGAGCGGCACAATTCAGAAAAAGCGCTCAGCTCGCCGAGAAAATGCGATTTAAGCAATAAAATTAAAAATGCTTATTAAACATAAACCAAACGTTGGAGGTGGTCATTTCTTCATGCGCAGTGAATAACTCGGCACTCTAAAGCACCCGAGAGCGTTTTTTTCGATGCCAACCTAACCAGAGTGACGGGACAGGCACAATTCAGAAAAAGCGCTCAGCTCGCCGAGAAAATGCGATTTAAGCAATAAAATTAAAAATGCTTATAAAACATAAACCAAACGTTGGAGGTGGTCATTTCTTCATGCGCAGTGATAAACTCGGCACTCTAAAGCACCCGAGAGCGTTTTTTTCGATGCCAACCTAACCAGAGTGACGGGAGCGGCACAATTCAGAAAAAGTGCTCAGCTCGCCGAGAAAATGCGATTTAAGAAATAAAATTAAAAATGCTTATAAAACATAAACCAAACGTTGGAGGTGGTCATTTCTTCATGCGCAGTGATAAACTCGGCACTCTAAAGCACCCGAGAGCGTTTTTTTCGATGCCAACCTAACCAGAGTGACGGGAGCGGCACAATTCAGAAAAAGCGCTCAGCTCGCCGAGAAAATGCGATTTAAGCAATAAAATTAAAAATGCTTATAAAACATAAACCAAACGTTGGAGGTGGTCATTTCTTCATGCGCAGTGATAAACTCGGCACTCTAAAGCACCCGAGAGCGTTTTTTTCGATGCCAACCTAACCAGAGTGACGGGAGCGGCACAATTCAGAAAAAGTGCTCAGCTCGCCGAGAAAATGCGATTCAAGCAATAAAATTAAAAATGCTTATTAAACATAAACCAAACGTTGGAGGTGGTCATTTCTTCATGCGCAGTGAATAACTCGGCACTCTAAAGCACCCGAGAGCGTTTTTTTCGATGCCAACCTAACCAAAGTGACGGGAGCGGCACAATTCAGAAAAAGTGCTCAGCTCGCCGAGAAAATGCGATTTAAGCAATAAAATTAAAAATGCTTATAAAACATAAACCAAACGTTGGAGGTGGTCATTTCTTCATGCGGAGTGATAAAGTCGGCACTCTAAAGCACCCGAGAGCGTTTTTTTCGATGCCAACCTAACCAGAGTGACGGGAGCGGCACAATTCAGAAAAAGTGCTCAGCTCGCCGAGAAAATGCGATTTAAGCAATAAAATTAAAAATGCTTATTAAACATAAACCAAACGTTGGAGGTGGTCATTTCTTCATGCGCAGTGATAAACTCGGCACTCTAAAGCACCCGAGAGCGTTTTTTTCGATGCCAACCTAACCAGAGTGACGGGAGCGGCACAATTCAGAAAAAGTGCTCAGCTCGCCGAGAAAATGCGATTTAAGCAATAAAATTAAAAATGCTTATAAAACATAAACCAAACGTTGGAGGTGGTCATTTCTTAATGCGCAGTAATAAACTCGGCACTCTAAAGCACCCGAGAGCGTTTTTTTCGATGCCAACCTAACCAGAGTGACGGGAGCGGCACAATTCAGAAAAAGTGCTCAGCTCGCCGAGAAAATGCGATTTAAGCAATAAAATTAAAAATGCTTATTAAACATAAACCAAACGTTGGAGGTGGTCATTTCTTCATGCGCAGTGAATAACTCGGCACTCTAAAGCACCCGAGAGCGTTTTTTTCGATGCCAACCTAACCAGAGTGACGGGAGCGGCACAATTCAGAAAAAGCGCTCAGCTCGCCGAGAAAATGCGATTTAAGCAATAAAATTAAAAATGCTTATAAAACATAAACCAAACGTTGGAGGTGGTCATTTCTTAATGCGCAGTAATAAACTCGGCACTCTAAAGCACCCGAGAGCGTTTTTTTCGATGCCAACCTAACCAGAGTGACGGGAGCGGCACAATTCAGAAAAAGTGCTCAGCTCGCCGAGAAAATGCGATTTAAGCAATAAAATTAAAAATGCTTATTAAACATAAACCAAACGTTGGAGGTGGTCATTTCTTCATGCGCAGTGAATAACTCGGCACTCTAAAGCACCCGAGAGCGTTTTTTTCGATGCCAACCTAACCAGAGTGACGGGAGCGGCACAATTCAGAAAAAGCGCTCAGCTCGCCGAGAAAATGCGATTTAAGCAATAAAATTAAAAATGCTTATAAAACATAAACCAAACGTTGGAGGTGGTCATTTCTTAATGCGCAGTAATAAACTCGGCACTCTAAAGCACCCGAGAGCGTTTTTTTCGATGCCAACCTAACCAAAGTGACGGGAGCGGCACAATTCAGAAAAAGTGCTCAGCTCGCCGAGAAAATGCGATTTAAGCAATAAAATTAAAAATGCTTATAAAACATAAACCAAACGTTGGAGGTGGTCATTTCTTCATGCGGAGTGATAAAGTCGGCACTCTAAAGCACCCGAGAGCGTTTTTTTCGATGCCAACCTAACCAGAGTGACGGGAGCGGCACAATTCAGAAAAAGTGCTCAGCTCGCCGAGAAAATGCGATTTAAGCAATAAAATTAAAAATGCTTATTAAACATAAACCAAACGTTGGAGGTGGTCATTTCTTCATGCGCAGTGATAAACTCGGCACTCTAAAGCACCCGAGAGCGTTTTTTTCGATGCCAACCTAACCAGAGTGACGGGAGCGGCACAATTCAGAAAAAGTGCTCAGCTCGCCGAGAAAATGCGATTTAAGCAATAAAATTAAAAATGCTTATAAAACATAAACCAAACGTTGGAGGTGGTCATTTCTTAATGCGCAGTAATAAACTCGGCACTCTAAAGCACCCGAGAGCGTTTTTTTCGATGCCAACCTAACCAGAGTGACGGGAGCGGCACAATTCAGAAAAAGTGCTCAGCTCGCCGAGAAAATGCGATTTAAGCAATAAAATTAAAAATGCTTATTAAACATAAACCAAACGTTGGAGGTGGTCATTTCTTCATGCGCAGTGAATAACTCGGCACTCTAAAGCACCCGAGAGCGTTTTTTTCGATGCCAACCTAACCAGAGTGACGGGAGCGGCACAATTCAGAAAAAGCGCTCAGCTCGCCGAGAAAATGCGATTTAAGCAATAAAATTAAAAATGCTTATAAAACATAAACCAAACGTTGGAGGTGGTCATTTCTTAATGCGCAGTAATAAACTCGGCACTCTAAAGCACCCGAGAGCGTTTTTTTCGATGCCAACCTAACCAGAGTGACGGGAGCGGCACAATTCAGAAAAAGTGCTCAGCTCGCCGAGAAAATGCGATTTAAGCAATAAAATTAAAAATGCTTATTAAACATAAACCAAACGTTGGAGGTGGTCATTTCTTCATGCGCAGTGAATAACTCGGCACTCTAAAGCACCCGAGAGCGTTTTTTTCGATGCCAACCTAACCAGAGTGACGGGAGCGGCACAATTCAGAAAAAGCGCTCAGCTCGCCGAGAAAATGCGATTTAAGCAATAAAATTAAAAATGCTTATAAAACATAAACCAAACGTTGGAGGTGGTCATTTCTTAATGCGCAGTAATAAACTCGGCACTCTAAAGCACCCGAGAGCGTTTTTTTCGATGCCAACCTAACCAGAGTGACGGGAGCGGCACAATTCAGAAAAAGTGCTCAGCTCGCCGAGAAAATGCGATTTAAGCAATAAAATTAAAAATGCTTATAAAACATAAACCAAACGTTGGAGGTGGTCATTTCTTAATGCGCTGTAATAAACTCGGCACTCTAAAGCACCCGAGAGCGTTTTTTTCGATGCCAACCTAACCAGAGTGACGGGAGCGGCACAATTCAGAAAAAGTGCTCAGCTCGCCGAGAAAATGCGATTTAAGCAATAAAATTAAAAATGCTTATTAAACATAAACCAAACGTTGGAGGTGGTCATTTCTTCATGCGCAGTGAATAACTCGGCACTCTAAAGCACCCGATAGCGTTTTTTTCGATGCCAACCTAACCAGAGTGACGGGAGCGGCACAATTCAGAAAAAGTGCTCAGCTCGCCGAGAAAATGCGATTTAAGCAATAAAATTAAAAATGCTTATAAAACATAAACCAAACGTTGGAGGTGGTCATTTCTTAATGCGCAGTAATAAACTCGGCACTCTAAAGCACCCGAGAGCGTTTTTTTCGATGCCAACCTAACCAGAGTGACGGGAGCGGCACAATTCAGAAAAAGTGCTCAGCTCGCCGAGAAAATGCGATTTAAGCAATAAAATTAAAAATGCTTATAAAACATAAACCAAACGTTGGAGGTGGTCATTTCTTAATGCGCAGTAATAAACTCGGCACTCTAAAGCACCCGAGAGCGTTTTTTTCGATGCCAACCTAACCAGAGTGACGGGAGCGGCACAATTCAGAAAAAGCGCTCAGCTCGCCGAGAAAATGCGATTTAAGCAATAAAATTAAAAATGCTTATAAAACATAAACCAAACGTTGGAGGTGGTCATTTCTTCGTGCGCAGTGAATAACTCGGCACTCTAAAGCACCCGATAGCGTTTTTTTCGATGCCAACCTAACCAGAGTGACGGGAGCGGCACAATTCAGCAAAAGTGCTCAGCTCGCCGAGAAAATGCGATTTAAGCAATAAAATTAAAAATGCTTATAAAACATAAACCAAACGTTGGAGGTGGTCATTTTTTAATGCGCAGTAATAAACTCGGCACTCTAAAGCACCCGAGAGCGTTTTTTTCGATGCCAACCTAACCAGAGTGACGGGAGCGGCACAATTCAGAAAAAGTGCTCAGCTCGCCGAGAAAATGCGATTTAGGCAATAAAATTAAAAATGCTTATAAAACATAAACCAAACGTTGGAGGTGGTCATTTCTTAATGCGCAGTAATAAACTCGGCACTCTAAAGCACCCGAGAGCGTTTTTTTCGATGCCAACCTAACCAGAGTGACGGGAGCGGCACAATTCAGAAAAAGCGCTCAGCTCGCCGAGAAAATGCGATTTAAGCAATAAAATTAAAAATGCTTATAAAACATAAACCAAACGTTGGAGGTGGTCATTTCTTCATGCGCAGTGAATAACTCGGCACTCTAAAGCACCCGAGAGCGTTTTTTTCGATGCCAAGTGACGGGAGCGGCACAATTCAGAAAAAGTGCTCAGCTCGCCGAGAAAATGCGATTTAAGCAATAAAATTAAAAATGCTTATAAAACATAAACCAAACGTTGGAGGTGGTCATTTCTTAATGCGCAGTAATAAACTCGGCACTCTAAAGCACCCGAGAGCGTTTTTTTCGATGCCAACCTAACCAGAGTGACGGGAGCGGCACAATTCAGAAAAAGTGCTCAGCTCGCCGAGAAAATGCGATTTAAGCAATAAAATTAAAAATGCTTATAAAACATAAACCAAACGTTGGAGGTGGTCATTTCTTAATGCGCAGTAATAAACTCGGCACTCTAAAGCACCCGAGAGCGTTTTTTTCGATGCCAACCTAACCAGAGTGACGGGAGCGGCACAATTCAGAAAAAGTGCTCAGCTCGCCGAGAAAATGCGATTTAAGCAATAAAATTAAAAATGCTTATAAAACATAAACCAAACGTTGGAGGTGGTCATTTCTTAATGCGCAGTAATAAACTCGGCACTCTAAAGCACCCGTGAGCGTTTTTTTCGATGCCAACCTAACCAGAGTGACGGGAGCGGCACAATTCAGAAAAAGTGCTCAGCTCGCCGAGAAAATGCGATTTAAGCAATAAAATTAAAAATGCTTATTAAACATAAACCAAACGTTGGAGGTGGTCATTTCTTCATGCGCAGTGAATAACTCGGCACTCTAAAGCACCCGAGAGCGTTTTTTTCGATGCCAACCTAACCAGAGTGACGGGAGCGGCACAATTCAGAAAAAGCGCTCAGCTCGCCGAGAAAATGCGATTTAAGCAATAAAATTAAAAATGCTTATAAAACATAAACCAAACGTTGGAGGTGGTCATTTCTTAATGCGCAGTAATAAACTCGGCACTCTAAAGAACCCGAGAGCGTTTTTTTCGATGCCAACCTAACCAGAGTGACGGGAGCGGCACAATTCAGAAAAAGTGCTCAGCTCGCCGAGAAAATGCGATTTAAGCAATAAAATTAAAAATGCTTATAAAACATAAACCAAACGTTGGAGGTGGTCATTTCTTAATGCGCAGTAATAAACTCGGCACTCTAAAGCACCTGAGAGCGTTTTTTTCGATGCCAACCTAACCAGAGTGACGGGAGCGGCACAATTCAGAAAAAGTGCTCAGCTCGCCGAGAAAATGCGATTTAAGCAATAAAATTAAAAATGCTTATTAAACATAAACCAAACGTTGGAGGTGGTCATTTCTTCATGCGCAGTGAATAACTCGGCACTCTAAAGCACCCGATAGCGTTTTTTTCGATGCCAACCTAACCAGAGTGACGGGAGCGGCACAATTCAGAAAAAGTGCTCAGCTCGCCGAGAAAATGCGATTTAAGCAATAAAATTAAAAATGCTTATAAAACATAAACCAAACGTTGGAGGTGGTCATTTCTTAATGCGCAGTAATAAACTCGGCACTCTACACTGTAAAAAATGTCAGTAGATTTTACGGTGAAAAACTGCTAAACCGTGACAGTAAAAGACCGCAAAACGGTAAATGGTTTAATTCAGTTTAAGTAACAGTGAAACAATGTAAATGTATACATCAGTTAAAACAGTATTTTTGACAGTTTTTTGGGGGGGAAAATACATTGCTCCACTGTAAAATACACTAACACCGTGTTTGTAACAAAAATATACCGTAATATATATACAAGCCATCACTGTAATTTTTATATTTATTTTTTGTAAAATATCTATTTACTCACTGTTAAATGTATCAAACACCGTATTTCTATCAAAGATATACCGTAATATATATACAAGCCCTCACTGTAATTTTTGCATAAATATTTTGTGAAAGAAACTTTTTTTCACTGTTAAACGTACTAAACATTGTATCTCTAACAATAATATACCGTCTTATACATATACGAGCCACCACAGTAATTTTTGCATTTATTCTATGTACGAAATACTTTTTCTCACTGTTAAACGTACTAAACATTGTATTTCTAACAAAAATATACCGTATTATACATATACGAGCCACAACAGTAATTTTTGCATTTATTCTATGTACAAAATACTTTTTCTCACTGTTAAACGTACTAAACATTGTATCGCTAACAAAAATATACCGTATTATACATATACGAGCCACCACAGTAATTTTTGCATTTATTCTATGTACAAAATACTTTTTCTCACTGTTAAAAGTATTAAACACCATTAATTTGACAATAATATACCGTAATATACATATACGAGCCATTACTGTAATTCTTGTATTTGTTTTTTGTAAAGAATACTTTTTCTCACTGTTAAAAGTAATAAACACCATAAAATCAAAAAATATATACCGTAATATACATATACGAGCCATCACAGTCATCTTTGCATTTATTCTATGAACAGAATACTTTTTCTCACTGTTAAAAGTATTAAACACCAAAAATTTAACAATAATATACCGTAATATACATATTGGAGCAATCAATGTAATTCTTGCATTTATTCTATGTACAAAATACTTTTTCTCACTGTTAAAAGGATAAAACACCATACATTTAAAAATAATTTACCGTGATATACATATAAGATAAGATAAGATAATCCTTTATTATTCCCTCAATGGGGAAACTCCTATGTTAGCAGCAGTACACATTAACATATACACACACACACGCATGCGGGGAAGGGGGTAAAAGATTTTAAAGAAGTAGAAGGTATATATAATTAAAAAAATATGGACAGTGTATACAAAATACACAATATGCAGTGGAGATAAAAAAAATATTAGATAAAAAAAAATAGTGCAAAAAACAGTGCAAAGAAAGCAGGTAAAAGAGTGTGAGGTAGACAGATATTGCACATAGTGTGATTGCACATATGGTTATTGCACGTTATTTTGTCCGTTAGCTACGGTGATCGGCCTGGTTGTACAGTCTGATGGCAGCAGGGAGGAAGGACCTGCGATGCCTCTCGGTGGTGCATCGTGGGTGACGAAGCCGGTCACTGATGGAGCTCTCCAGGGCTCTGACAGTCTCATGAAGGGGGTGGAAGACATTGTCCATGATGGAGGACAGCTTAGCCACCATCCTCCTCTCCCCCACCGCCTCCACCCGGTCCAGACTGCAGCCCAGGACAGCGTCGACTTTCTTCACCACCTTGTCCAGCCTCTTCCTCTCCGCTGCAGTGATGCCGCTGCTCCAGCAGACCACCCCATAAAAAATGGCGGACGCCACTACAGAGTCATAGAAGGTCCTCAGGAGGCCGTCCCTCACTCCGAAGGACCTCAGTCTGCGCAGCAGGTGGAGTCTGCTTTGGCCCTTCTTGTATAGGGCCCCAGTCCAGTTTATTGTTCAGGTGAACACCCAGGAACTTGTAAGAGTCCACAATCTCTATGTCCGTTCCCTGGATGTTCATCGACGAGGGGGAGACTTTGCGCCGGCGGAAGTCCACCACCAGCTCCTTTGGGGGGGATGCTTGGTGGGTTCGGTGGAGTTGAGAATGGGCTGGGGGGTCTTGGAGGGGGTGTAGCAGGGGGCGGGGTTGAGGTGAGAGTCCTCGGAGTAGAAGAGGCTCCAGTCGGGGTGGGGGGAGGAGTGGATGTTTGTTCAAAACGGTTGAAGAACCGGTTCAGGTCATTCACCCACTCCTGATCCCTGTCCAGCGCAGGTCTGGAGTTGCTACGTCCTGAGATGGTGTTCAGGCTCCTCCAGACCCCGCTGACGTTGTCCCGCTGCAGTTGGTCTTCCATCCTCCTCCTGTAGTTGCTCTTCCCCTCCCTGATCTTCTTCCTCAAGTCCCTCTGCACCGTTTTCAGTAGGTCCCTGTCTCCCGATTTAAAGACCCTCCTTTTGTCCCTGAGCAGGTCTTTGATCTCAGGGGTGATCCAAGGTTTGCTGTTTGCAAAAACTCTGACTGTTTTGGTGGGTATGGTGGAGTCTACACAAAAGTTAATGTAGTCCGTGACACAGCTGGTGAGACCGTCGATGTCGTCCCCGTAGTCCTCACAGAACACGTCCCACACCGTATACGAGCAATCAATGAAATTTTTGCATTTATTCTATGTACAAAATACTTTTTCTCACTGTTAAAAGTATAAAACACCATAAATTTAACAGTAATATACCGTAATGCACATATACGAGCAATCAATGTAATTCTTGCGTTTATTTTTGGTAAAGAGTACTTTTTCTCACTGTTAAAAGTATTAAACACCATATATTTAACAATAATATTCCGTATTACATTTATGAGCCATCACTGTAATTCTTGCATTTATTTATCTATTTATTTTTCTCTCTTTTTCTCTCGTGAAATGTGGTCTGGATCCCAAAGATGTCATAAGTGAACCTAATTTGCAAAAATGTCATAAAATTATTTTTCAGAAACTGTGTTTTAATTAATCTTCATGCAGTCTAGAATATTTAAATTGAGATTTGAATTGAGTTTAAGTATTGTAGTTTTTGATCAGGATCTTGACTAATGTGGTCTGGATACCAAAAACCATGTGGAATTGCTCTTGCGATGGAGAAGCCAACTCAGATTTACATTTTCACAAATAGAGTCAAGGTTTCACAAATCAGAAGCGGTGTGGTGTTATAGAAGATGTTTATTTTGAACACCTTTTTTTCCCAACACAATGTTTGCACTATTCTATGAAATTGGGTTCACTGACCCATAAGGTCTGATTGATTAAAAGCTTTGAAAATACAAATTATTTGTCTATTCATGATGTATATTGAGCTAAGATTCGACTTATGCTGTATATCAACAAAACTCAGGACATGCATCAGAAATATCCGTTTTTTAATTTCTCTCAGATTTGGAATTCTTGCTCTTTTCACCCAGCGGAGGTGACCTAAGGCGGGGTGAATAATGCCTGGGGCCATCTGAACTGACACCAATCTATTAATTATGCCTAACATGAAAGGTAAGGCGGAAGATTTTCTTGAAATTCAGGAAAGAATCGCCCTCTCCATTAACGGTATTAAATACTGTGATTTCAGTTGTAATTATAGTATTAGATGTTTTAACTGTATGCTAAATAACAATTAAATACTGTGATTCCAGTTGCGTTTACAGTATTAGTTGTTTAACTGTATACAAAATAACATTTAAATACTGTGATTTCAGTTTTATTTAGTTAGATGTTTTAACTATACTAAAAAAATTAAAAACTGTGATTTTAGTTGCATTTACAGTATTAGTTGCTTAACTGCAGAATAAATATCAATGAAATACCGCGCTTTCAGTTGCCTTTACATAACTGGTTTATTTACTGTACAAACAAATGAACTGTATTGTATATGGCAATGCAGTAAGAGTAGGTACCAGGTAATCATTGTAAATTGAGTTTCTCACTGTACAATTTAAATGCTGAATCAGTGATTTAATATTAATCATTAATAGAATGACCCATATTCTAAAATATTTCAATTAACTACAGACAACAAGAAATTTGTTAACAGGGTTATTTATTTTTTTGTGAACAGGAACATAAAGCACATTACCAAACCTTTTAGACAAAACTTCCTTGGGCTTGGACAAAACAGGAGCCCTGAAATTAAAGAAGAAAATACATTAAGAATTATGATGGTGATGTCGTTGTCATGTCAAGATACTTGTTCCTGATAGGAAGTGTGTCACTGGCTGCAGGAACACTCATGCAATTAGCAAGGTTGGAGTTATATTATTAGTAGGGATGTAACGATTACTCATGAGATGATTAAAAATCCATCCATCCATCCATCCATCCATCCATCCATCCATCCATCCATCTTCTTCCGCTTATCCGGGGTCGGGTCGCGGGGGCAGCAGCTTCAGGAGGGACTCCCAGACTTCCCTCTCCCCAGCCACTTCCTCTAACTCATCCCGGGGGATCCCAAGGCGTTCCCAGGCCAGCTGAGAGACATAATCTCTCCAGCGCGTCCTGGGTCGTCCCCGGGGTCTCCTACCGGTGGGACATGCCCGGAACACCTCCCCAGGGAGGCGTCCAGGAGGCATCCTGATGAGATGCCCGAGCCACCTCATCTGGCTCCTATCAACGTGGAGGAGTAGCGACTCTACTCCGAGTCTCTCCCGGATGACCGAACTTCTCACCCTATCTCTATAAGGGAGAGCCCGGACATCCTGCGGAGAAAACTCATTTCGGCCGCTCGTATCCGGGATCTCGTTCTTTCGGTCACGACCCATAGCTCATGACCATAGGTGAGGGTAGGAGCGTAAATCAACCGGTAAATTGAGAGCTTTGCCTTTTGGCTCAGCTCTCTCTTTACCACGACGGACCGGTACAGAGTCCGCATTACTGCCGACGCTGCACCGATCCGCCTGTCGATCTCGCGCTCCATCCTCCCCTCACTCGTGAACAAGACCCCAAGATACTTAAACTCCTCCACTTGGGGCAGGATCTCATCCCCGATCCGGAGAGGGCATTCCACCCTTTTCCGATCGAGGACCATGGACTCGGATTTGGAGGTGCTGACCCTCATCCCAACCGCTTCGCACTCGGCTGCAAACCGCTCCAGTGAGAGATGGAGCTCACAGCCTGAAGAAGCCAACAGCACCACGTCGTCTGCAAAAAGCAGATACGCGATGCTGAGGTCCCCAAACCGGACACCCTCAACGCCTCGGCTGCGCCTAGAAATTCTGTCCATAAAAATTATAAACAGAATCGGTGACAAAGGGCAGCCTTGGCGGAGTCCAACCCTCACTGGGAACGAATCCGACTTACTGCCGGAAATGCGGACCAAACTCTGGCATCGGTGATACACGGACCGAACCGCCCTTATCAGTTGGCTCGGTACCCCGTACTCCCGAAGCACCCCCCACAGGACCTCCCTAGGGACACGGTCGAACGCCTTCTCCAAGTCCACAAAACACATGTGGACTGGTTGGGCGAACTCCCATGCACCCTCGAGGATCCTGCTGAGGGTGAAGAGCTGGTCCACTGTTCCACGGCCAGGACGAAAGCCACACTGTTCCTCCTGAATCCGAGGTTCGACCTCCCGACGGACCCTCCTCTCCAGCACCCCTGAATAGACCTTACCAGGGAGGCTGAGGAGTGTAATTCCCCTGTAAATGGAACACACCCTCCGGTCCCCCTTCTTAAAGAGGGGAACCACCACCCCAGTCTGCCAATCCAGAGGCACTGTCCCCGATGTTCACGCGATGCTGTAGAGACGTGTCAGCCATGACAGCCCCACAGCATCCAGAGCCCTTAAGAAATCCGGGCGGATCTCATCCACCCCCTGGGCCTTGCCACCGAGGAGTTTTTTAACTACCTCAGTGACTTCAACCCCAGAGATTGGAGAGTCCGCCTCTGAGTCCCCAGGCCCTGCCTCCACAATGGAAGGCGTGTCGGTGGAATTGAGGAGGTCTTCGAAGTATTCTCCCCACCGACACACGACGTCCCGAGTCGAGGTCAGCAGCACGCCATCTCCACTGTAAACAGTGTTGACGTTGCACTGCTTCCCCCTCCTGAGACGCCGGATGGTGGACCAGAATTTCCTCGAAGCCGTCCGGAAGTCATTTTCCATGGCCTCGCCAAACTCCTCCCACGCCCGGGTTTTTGCCTCAGCAACCGCCGAAGCCGCGTTCCGCTTGGCCATCCGGTACCTGTCAGCTGCCTCGGGAGTCCCACAGGCCAAAACGGCCCGATAGGACTCCTTCTTCAGCTTGACGGCATCCCTTACCGCCGGTGTCCACCAGCGAGTTCGGGGATTGCCGCCACGACAGGCACCAATGACCTTACGGCCACAGCTCCGCTCGGCCGCCTCAACAATGGAGGCGCGGAACAAGGTCCACTCGGACTCAATGTCCCCCGCCTCCCCCGGGACGTGGGAAAAGTTCTGCCGGAGGTGGGAATTGAAGCTCTTCCTGACAGGGGATTCCGCCAGACGTTCCCAGCAGACCCTCACAGAACGTTTGGGTCTGCCAGGTCGGACCGGCATCTTCCCCCACCATCGGAGCCAACCCACCACCAGGTGGTGATCAGTTGACAGCTCCGCCCCTCTCTTCGCCCGAGTGTCCAAAACATGCGGCCGCAAATCCGATGACACGACTACAAAGTCGATTATCGAACTGCGGCCTAGGGTGTCCTGGTGCCAAGTGCACACATGGACACCCTTAGTTTTAAACATGGTGTTCATTATAGAAAATCCGTGTCGAGCACAGAAGTCCAATAATAGAACACCGCTCGGGTTCAGATCGGGGGGGCCGTTCCTCCCAATCACGCCCTTCCAGGTCTCACTGTCATTGCCCACGTGAGCTTTGAAGTCACCCAGTAGAACGATGGAGTCCCCAGAAGGAGCGCTCTCCAGCACCTCCTCCAGGGACTCCAAAAAGGGTGGGTACTCTGAACTGCCGTTTGGTGCATAGACACAAACAACAGTCAGGACCCGTCCCCCCACCCGAAGGCGGAGGGAGGCTACCCTCTCGTTCACCGGGGTGAACCCCAATGTGCAGGCGCCCAGCCGGGGGGCAATAAGTATACCCACACCTGCTCGACGCCTCTCACCGTGGGCAACTCCAGAGTGGAAGAGAGTCCAGCCCCTCTCGAGAGGGCTTGTACCGGAACCCAAACTGTGCGTGGAGGCAAGTCCGACTATATCTAGTCGGAACTTTTCTGCCTCGCACACCAGCTCGGGTTCCTTTCCAGCCAGAGAGGTGACATTCCATGTCCCAAGAGCCAGCTTCTGCAGCCGGGGATCAGACCGCCAAGGTCCCTGCCTTTGGCCGCCGCCCAGCTTGCAATGCACCCGACCCCTTTGGCCCCTCCCACAGGTGGTGAGCCCATGGGAATTAAAAATCGATTTGAATATGTCGCAAGTTAAATCGGAGAGAAAATAAATCTCTGCATTGAAACAGCTGATATGCAAATTAGTTGTGACCGTTATCTGAACCTCACCTGTATCTAGTCAGTTAGCCTCCATGAAGTGAAGCCTTCATGAACTCCATGATGAAGGAGATCACATGGGGGTTCATGTATCAAGTCTTCCTCCTCACCACTCTCCCAGTCTTCCGGCTCATCTGCTCCTTGGCACTGCACTTGGTGGAGTCAGGATTAATCCTAACCAAAAACATATGAAATGAGTTAGAGGTTGAGACAATTGCAATTATCAGAGAGATATAGAAATGCCAGTGGGAATAAAGTTAGGTATATAATTTTATCGGTTAATACCTCTGAATAAACTCCAAAGTTGTGCAGGTTTCCCCCTGATACTCTAGGTTGAAAACATAGTAACAGGCGAAGAGAGTGGCCAGCCAAGGCAGTGGTGAAGTCAGCCACGTGAGCAGCAGGTGGGATTATGACCCTCCCCTCGATCGACAGCATCCATTTTTTTGCAGTCAGGATTGTCTCTCCTTAAAGTCAGACATAACAAAAATCATATTTCACAGCAGTCCATTTTATAAATGATCTGGTTCACATGAATGACTGTAAAAACAGGGCAGGGAGCATACATATCTTACAAGCTGTACATAAAACAGATAAAAGGAGCATATATAGTAACTGATGGCAAGCAAACTGATTACTACTTGTGTATTACTATTTGATTTTATTACTTATAGTGATAGTAGTCCTACTTACCGAGTTTCTGGACGTCGCGACGTGTGCTTGGTGGTGCTGCCTCCGGAAGGAAAACGCATACGGAGGCGGAGAAGGTGTTGAAAAACAGAAAGGCGGGAAAATACTCTTCTCTTGCGCAGCATAAAAATATAAAATAACGACACAGTAACGACCATCGTACTGTCGCAGCAAGTACTACATGTGTCATATACCATTTTGTGGCTTCAGTAAGTTTAAAAAAAAGAGAATCTGGTCAGTTAAAGTTACTGCTATCACAAGCTAGCTAACAGTTAACGTTACCAGTAGCTAGCTCTGTCTGCCCTCTCTCTCGCGATCGAAAAACAGCGCTCTCTCGGTGCCGTTTTCGCAGCCAAAGTGAAACAAATGAACACAGACGACGCAAACACATAGAAAGACAACAAAAAAACACACAATACAAGACAAGGTCTTATGAGAAAAGTTGTTGTCGGAGCCAGAGATGCAAGCGCTGTGATTGCGATTTGTCCCGTTCACTTTGACGTGATTGGCCATTCAAAGCAGGACCGTTGAACACACTCGATCCTCATTGGATGAATTCATGTCAGCCCATGTCACCCCATACCCGCCAGTGAAAAAGAAAACGGAAAAAATGGAATAAAAATAATGCCATGGTAAGTCATTATGACATAATGATTATTAAAGTCATCATTTTTATATGATATTTATATGATAATTATTGATTTCATTATGATATATATATATCATATGATATATATATATATATATCATATATATATCATATAATATATATATATATATATATATATATATATATATATATATATATATATATATATATATATATATATATATATATATATATATATATATATATATATATATATATATATATATAGTAATTAACTGTAGATTTCACAGCCATTTTTTACGGTGCACTTTTATAAAAAATGGGCATGCGCAACTCTGGTCTTGTTTCTCTCTTTTTCAAAGTCAGAGTCTGCTTTATTGTCAACATCTTCACATGCCGAGACACACAAAGACATCGAAATTACGTTTTCCCTATCCCACGGTGACAAGACATATTACACGATAGACACACAAGTAAACAACGCCTTTCTGAGGCCTTTCTCTTCTTCTCAGACACTTCAAAGATACTTTTTGAAAGTATGCATGCACAGAAAGCGAAAACTGGAAAGAGCACGTACGACAGTATTAGTAAAATTCTCCAGAATGATTGACAATTGAGGACCAATCGTCTTGATGATCCACCCGGAAGTAAATCAGCCTCCGCCGTACCTTTAAGCCTGCATAAGATTCAGATGCTCGAGACATGCCACCAGATGATAGGATGTGGTAGATTAGTCAAACAATGCTTTTTAGTCTTTCCTAACCTCTTCCTCCATTTTGATGGAAAACATCACAAGGTCAAGGAAAGATGTTAAAGGGGAATCATAGGAAGTGGGGAGAAGACGACCACAGCGTTCAGAGAATCCGACTGCATGCACTAGACTACGTCATGATGCGACAGTGAATGTTATAGACTTGATCTGTGGTAAAACTACAAAGTGTTTATAATAAAACACAGTACCGCACACGTCTCTTTCTGGCATGACCTACTCTCCTGTAAACCTTGACTCTCCGTTAATTGCAAAGAAATCAATTGTTGCTGAAAGAATCAACAGGTTGACCGAAAGTGCATGATCCATGCTGTGGGCGGGTAAAGTTAGCAAACTAAACATGACCAGGAACGTAAGTACATAGTGGTCACTGATATTAGCATTAGCGCCACCAGCTAAACTGTACTTGAGCGCTTTTCACTTGCGTCACCTAGATTCTGGGCTTGGGCCCGGTTGATAAAACCTCGTCTGACCGCAAAGAGTCTTCGGACCCCTGTGGCGACAATCCGGATCGGCCGGCCAGCCTAGTTCGTTTGGATAAAACCCATGTGACCGCGTAAGTAAGTCATGGCTAAAATCAAGGGGGCATGCGAACTTTCGGAGGTTCAAGCCAGCATGGGGGGATCTGAGGCCAACTACTGGACCAGCTCCACCTAGCCTTCCATTGAATTCCATTCATTTCGGCTGACTAATAAACGTTTTTCTGAAATCAATGCTAACGTGACTTAATTTATGTAATGAGCATACGCACAGGACTTACGTGAGTCAGACTCGGTCAAACCATTGGCTCAGACTCGGTCACATGCTCGGTCAGACTACGTTCCTTCATCACATCTATGTCCCCTGAGCAGTGTTGCCAACTTGCCGACTTTTCTGACCCCTCTAGCGACTTTTTTCCAAGAAGCGACAAGCAACAAACCTAGCGACTTTTCAGGGAGTTCATTTTGGTGTTTCCTCACTTCATGAGCCGCTGGTGCAGCCGCAGACAGTGTTGCCTGCAAGCACAGCTGTCCTTTACCTCTTTATTTTAAACAGCGGCGGCCGGCTGTTTGCAATTTGAAAATGACGTCATAGTTTGTGGGTAAAGCCTCAAAACTACAAACGAATTAGCGCATCCGCACAAACTACGAACTACAAATTAGGTGACGTCATCTGGCGACTTTCAGGGCAGCCAATAGCGACTTTCCTAACTGAGGAGTTGGCAACAATGCACCTGAACCTGTGCAGAAGGGTTAGTTGACTAACGGGAAGTGGTTCAAATTGGCTTCAATTGCCTCCATTGATTTCTACGTGATGGCTCCGTCCATTTCTTCTACTGTTTTTGGCAAAAATATATTAATAATCTTCAACGCTAACTTCATGATGATCTGCAGGACGCTGGATGTCAGAAAAACAGTTTTTACTCTAGCTTGGCAGTCAACAACAGAACGCACTTCATGATAAAAGTTTTTACATCACATCAACACGTAGGCTATATGTTGATAATCGCGTACTCTCTCTGCTGCAGTCTACATCAGACTGTTTAAATACATTATTTTCTTTCTTATGTCTGGTTGTGAATGACCGAACGGTGCGTAATTATTTTGTTGCTGCTGCAAGGAATTGCGGTAATTTCAATTAGTTAGGAGGGTTCCTATCCAAAATTGACTATTCAAGCCTCTTTGAGCTACTATATTAGCTAACATTAGAACACAGGTACCACACGGAAAGTTCTACGATCTGTCGTGTCAAAGCTCCGGCAGACTCTATCCTACCAGTGTGGCAGTGTGGACACGGAGAGGGCGACAGCACATGCTTGTGCGTGTATGTAGCCACAACTGTCTTGTGCAGTTATTTGCAGCATCTTTAAAATTTGCTGAGAAAAACAAATTGAGAGAGAGAGACAGAAAGTTAGAATAATTTGAGCCTTTACACTTTTAAATGTATTTAGAGTTACAAATATCTTGAATAATTTTCATAATCACCAATTAATCTGTTTATATATATATATATATGATATTCGATATGAAATAAACAGGTTGTAGGCTTGAAGTTTGCATTTATAGATGGTCCATTATTGTGAAAAGTCGTTTAAAAAAAAAAGATCGAAAAAACTTGCACTTGATTTTCTTTTTTTCCCTTTTTTTTATTATTTTGCAGTAAACCTGTTCAATAACCACCAAAGGTGAAAAGGACTTAGCAAAATAAAATAGGCCTACAGAGTTTTTGTTTATTTTTAAAAAGAAAGAAAGGGCGCCAGAATTCAAACTGATTGTTTGAATCTTGACGAGGCGTCCAATCAGCGCCTTGCACTTGGCTCCGCTACCAGTGGACGAAGCAACGAACGGTTACGGCAGCAGCACCACAACGTCGAAACTTTCTCTACTCTCATTTTGGATTTTGCTCATTTTCAGCATCTTACTACGGTAAGGTTGATGTTTTATATGGTTTTTAGGTTAGGTTTTATGGTTGATATTTCCCTGTTTGACGTGTAAGATGTATTCTTGTTGTGTTTGTGGAGAATCTGTTCAGTCTCTTAAAGCATATGTTTTGCATTGTAAACTGCATCGCAATGAGCCCCGTTGTATTTTCAAGTGTGTGGAAATTGACTGTAAGCAGGTATTTTCTAGATATGCAGCATTAAAATCGCACTTCTATCGCCACCATAGTGCAGTCTCGTTGACTGCTCCGGATCATGCTATGGCTAAAGCTACATTGAAGTGCACGGTTGCACTTTGTGAGCGCCAGTGTGACGGAGTCAGGGAGTTGCTTGCTCACCTTAAGGAGCACATAGCAAAGGGACACCCCATAAACTGCCCAGTGAGAGGATGCAAAACCTCACTTTTTACTGTGAAGTCTTCATTTACTTCTCATATGTCCAGAAAACACCGACATTGTTCAGCACATGTCATTTGTGGCCAATTCAGAGATACAAACTCGGAAAGTCCTTCTTCAAATGAGCAAAACATCCCTACCGTGCACGAAACTGCCAGTGTATCAGAGGCTGCTGAAAACACTTTTGGGGACTCGTCTAATTTCAGTGACTTGTACCTCAGAAATGTGTGTTTATTTTACATAAAACTTCAGGGCCAGCTTCTTATTCCAGCATCTACTATTCAGACCATCGTTGAAGAGATTCAAAACATACATGAGATGGGACACACATATACACTGAACAGATTAAACTTGCTTCTGAAAGATTTGTCAGTATCAGATGAAGAGATTGTAAAAATCTGTGATACAGTGAAGGACTCTGACTTGTTTTCAGCGTGCCACACAGGGCCAATGAGGACAGCATACTCTAGAGCACAGTGTTTCAAAGAAATGTTTAAATATGTTGAGCCCAAAAAGGTGTTTCTAGGGAGAGATGAGAACAGAACAGAAAGATTTGCTTACTACATTCCTGTGTTAAACACACTGAAGAATATGTTACAATCAGGGCTCATGTCAGCAGCTCCTTACGATAATTCTGTTTCAAAACCAGATGTTCTCTGTGACTGCCATGATGGTAAGGTGTTTAAATCAAATACCTTTTTTCAGAAAAATGCATCTTGCCTTAAGCTGATACTATACCAGGATGCATTTGAGGTCGTTAACCCTTTGGGTTCTGCAAAAAAGAAGCACAAAATTTTGGCTGTGTACTTCTCACTATTAAATTTGCCTCCACATGTTCGATCAAATGTTGATCACATGCAGCTGGTTTTGCTGTGTAGAGAAAAGGACTTTAAAGAATTTGGCCATGGCAAGGTTTTTTCAGAGCTACTGGCTGACTTGAAACTACTGGAGGAGAATGGGATTGCAATGGCAGATGAAAATGTTGTTAAAGGGACTCTCTACTGCATTGCTGGAGACAACTTGGGCTCGCATTGCATTGGTGGCTTTACTGAAAATTTCAGTTCTTCACAATATTTCTGCAGATACTGCCTCATTTCTCGAATTCAATTTCAGGGGGATGACCCAATTTCTTGCGGACCAGAAAGAACCCCTGAAAGCTACAAGTCAGCAGTGGATCAGTTACAAGCTGAAGGCGTGGCGGATGTTCATGGAATAAAGTTCAGGTCAGAATTTAATACCTTAAAACACTTTGATGTTTGTCTGCCTGGTTTGCCCCCCTGTCTTGGTCACGACATCTTTGAGGGTGTCCTATCTTATGATTTAGCACTTTACCTGAGGTACTTTGTTAAAAAAAAGAGATGGTTCACATACACTATTTTGAACAGACGCATTAATCAGTTCAAATATGGAGCTGTAGATGCTTCCTCCAAGCCATGTGAGGTCAGTCCTAAAACACTGCGACTTTCTGGTCATGCTGTACAAAACTGGAACTTTTTACGACTGTTACCTTTAATCATTGGAGACAGAGTGGAAGACGCACAAGATGATGTGTGGCAATTAACTCTGCAACTAAAGGACATAGTTGACTTGATTTGCGCTCAAAAGATTTCTGAGCCACAGGTTCTTTACCTGGATGCTCTAATTCAGGAATATTTGGATTCCAGGAAGGCACTGTTTCCAGATACCAACTTGAGACCAAAGCATCATTATTTGCGCCACTACCCAGGACTGATTTTAAAATTTGGCCCACTGATGAGACTATGGACTATGCGCTTTGAAAGTAAGCATAGTTACTTTAAAAGATGTGCAAGGCATTTGAAAAACTTTAAAAACCTGTGTCTCACTCTTTCAGAAAGACATCAGCTGTTTCAGGCCTATCTTTCAGCTGGGTCAGTGAGTCCTCAAGCCTTGCTTATGAAAGAAGGCGTACCCTTCTACTCTGAGCTATACAGTGAACAAGTTAAAGATGCAGTCTTACAATTTGGCTTCACTGAAATTAATACAAAGATTCCTGTAGATGTGCAGTATAATGGGATAATATACAAAAAGGGGCAATTCGTTGTCACTAGGAATGATGACTCAATGGAGTTTGGTGAACTCCTCCTCCTTGTAGTTAAAGATGATTCTGCACTTCATTTGCTGATGAGAGTGTATTCAGCAGAATTCCTGCCACACTACCACATGTACTCAGTGAAAAATGACAGTGGAAGATTGCAGTGCCTACACATTAATGAACTGATTGACATGTGGCCATTATCATCTTACATCAAAAATGGATACCAGATAGTGCCACTGAAGCACAGTGTATTGTCAGAGTAGATGCTCTGATGTCAGTAGACTAAAGGCCAACTTCTTTGTGTTTGTGTATCTGATAGATATGGCTGAATCAGAGATACAGACGATAAGTAGTGCAATTGCTGCCGTGCTTCCAGACCTTCCTCAAGCAGTTCTTAGTTCAGTGGAAGATACATTGAAGGGATTTGGTGCTGAGACCATAGATGATCTGCAGTACATTACAGAAGGAGACTTGCTGCCAGTGTTGAAGCCAGTCCAAGCCAGAAGACTTGTTGCTGCTTGGGCCCAGAACAGTAAGTGTTTTTTAAATTTAACATAATTTGACAAAATTTCTACATTGCCATAACAGCATAGCACGCATTATCCAGTTATTTAACAGTTAACAAGTAATCAGTTAATTATTAAATTAAGTAACAATTATTTTAATCATTGTTTTGAGTCAAATTTTTAAAAAAGGTAAAAAAAAACTTAATATGAAAACTCATATTTTACAACATTTTCTAATATTATGGACAAACAAGACACTTGAGGCCTTGAACAGTGATCAACATTGTTTACTATTTTCTAACATTTTATGGACCAAACAAAGAATAGATTAATTGACAATGAAAAATGTTAGTTGCAGCCATATTAACAATACATAAAATATTCAACAGAGAAGCACGACATCCTTCAAGGTTTAATGTTTCTCCTGTTCTTCTGTTACAGACTCAAGCACTACAACTGCAGCATTTTCCTCTCCACTGTCCGTCTGTTCCTCTCCACCTTCAGTCTCTCCCTCACCATCCTCCTCCTCAATCACCTCATCCCCCTCAGGTAACTGTTCCACTTTTGTGGCAAACTGGGTAGAGACATTCCAGATACCATGGCAGAAGCTCCCTGAAGAGTTAGTGCAGAGTTTAGAAAGGAAGGTGAGACCTAGTCCGCGGCTGCGGCGAGAGATGGTAAGGATAGTGGTTTCTGAGATCATGAAGATGTGTAATAATCCAACCAAACACAACACTACAGAGATAGGCAAAAGAATGGTGGCCAAGTATCCAGAAGCCCTCCAAGATGTCATAGAGGGTGATGTCATTGGACCTGGATATCATTCACTGGTAAAGCAACTCCAAGCACGAGTTGAAAATGTGAAACGACCCAACACACCAAAAATAAGAAAACGCAAGGTTGCACCAGATGAGTCTGATACTGAAGAAATTCCAGCTGAACAAAAAGCCAGAGTTCAAGACACATATGGCTGTATAAACTGGGAGCCGAAATATTTGCCACTCTCTGAGACTATGGAGAGTCAGCAAGAAAAAAAAACCAAGATGAAGGAGATGTTTGAAGAGATGGACTTCAATGCAGACAATGTGAAAAAGTTAATACAGTCCACCTATTACACACAGCGTAAAGACATCAACAAGGGGACAAGCATTCAGAAACTCAGCCAAGAGTGGCCCTTTTTGTTCAAGGAAGCTGGTATGGTAGCACACTTCCAAGAACTTACTGGTCTGAGTCTAATGGATACTTTCCTTGGCAATGTGGAGAAAAAAGGAAGACGCCTCTTAAACTTCTTCAAGAATGTTGATGCACAAAAACGCAAACAAGTCCTGGATGCTCTTCTCAAGTTTCAGACTGAGCTAGGCCATTTGGATGGTTGCTCACAAGACCTTGTAAAGATGGTACTTCTTTTACTGGCTCACTTTGGTGAGAAGGAGGAGAACCTGCTCCAATACGTTGAGGAGACATGCCTGGCCCAAGAGGTTCAGATAGAGAAGTTGCCAGCAACACCCTGCATAATTGTGTGTGGTAAGTAAACAAAAATTAAATGTCTAACCAAACCCTGCAGCTAAATCTATATGTATACTGACATCAAATTATACTATTCTATCTATCTATCTATCTATCTATCTATCTATCTATCTATCTATCTATCTATCTATCTATCTATCTATCTATCTATCTATCTATCTATCTATCTATCTATCTATCTATCTATCTATCTATCTATCTATCTATCTATCTATCTATCTATCTATCTATCTATCTATCTATCTATCTATCTATCTATCTATCTATCTATCTATCTATCCATCTATCCATCTATCCATCTATCCATCTATCCATCCATCCATCCATCCATCCATCCATCCATCCATCCATCCATCCATCCATCCATCCATCCATCCATCCATCCATCCATCCATCCATCCATCCATCTATCTATCTATCTATCTATCTATCTATCTATCTATCTATCTATCTATCTATCTATCTATCTATCTATCTATCTATCTATCTATCCATCCATCCATCCATCCATCCATCCATCCATCCATCCATCCATCCATCCATCCATCCATCCATCCATCCATCCATCCATCCATCCATCCATCCATCCATCCATCCATCCATCCATCCATCCACACACACTTGTATATCTTATTACTTCACCTGGCACCAAGACCAGCTCATAGGAGAATTCAATGCAATAGCATAGTTTAAATTAACTCAGTTTTCAGTACGCTATTAAAATGTTGTTGTTGTTTTAATGTAATAAGCACCATTGTATTTTAGTCAATATCTGACATTTAAGTCCTTATAACTGATTTTTTTTATTTTTTCATTCTGTTTTTTTATGTTGTTAATATTTTCAGGGTCCTGTTGCTTTTCTGCTGACACATTCATGTTGAGCATTGACCAAAAGGTTGTCAACGACCACATCACTTCCTTCACCTCTGCCGTTTGCCTGCTGTTTGGGAGTTTCTATTGCTTCAACATACACTACCCAGTGGAACTACGATCAACACTAGAGTTTCTCCAAAGGTACAGTTTATTTCTGCTAGAGCAATAATTTCTTTGATTTCACCCATTAATTGTTACTTCTTTGTTTTTTTTTCTTATGAAGGTGTTTCTTCTCAATAAATCCTGAGAGAGGCACCAAGGTCGAGTGGAATAAAAAAAAGAAAGTACTCTCAGTCAATCCTAGAGTCCTCACTCTGATTGCAGACCTCGCAGACCATGAGTGGAGATAGACACACACACCCTATTAACCCTTTAGGGACAAGTGGTTAAGGTATGAGTGGTTAATGTATGTTCAGGTATACTGGACGTTCAAGTATACAATATGTTATGGTACACTGTACCTATTTTGTTTTTAAAATTGTACCACAAGGTAAATTGAAATCCAGTGTTAACTTTTTGTTGGAAAATGTCTGGTGGTTTCTAAAGGTACGTGTTTAGCTTCACTGAGAGCGATCAGTGGATTTGTGCTAATTAATCCAGAAATGTCTTAGATGGCACTTTTTTTCGTTTACAGTCTTTAAGGTAATTGTTTTGTGAATTCTATAGTTTGTACAATTTCAAACCAATGCTGTTTACAACTTCACAGAAGTGGAATAACTTTCCTATATTTCAAAATGTAAGAAGAACATGTTTTTTGTGGCCAATTGGTCGTTCAGGTTTATTGAGTAGAATAAGTGTTGAAAATATTGTAGTCCCATGTAAATCACGTTTATGTGAGTCACTCTTTCAGAGAGTCATAGTTGATTATTTGTCTGCCAGTGGATTATTAAATGCAATTTACAGTTCACTGTAACACAGCTGCTGACTGTTTGCGGAGTTACACATAATACAGCCTGACTCAATCTATTGAGTCAATACTCAAGCTGTTGTATGGAGTTTTGTCAATAAATATGTACAAAAAAACCTAAAAAAAACTTGTCATATGCTGTTGAGGCTTTTTGTTATACAGAAGTGGGTATGGTTGCCAGGAAAGGGGTAAATAAAGTTTAGCTAAATGTTGATGCTATAAAAACAGCTATGGCCATTTTCTATCAAGATATTTTTTGGGCTTTTAACCTTCATTTGAGAGAGACAGCCTAAGACTGACAGGAAGGTGGGGGAATGACATACAACCACAAACAAGAGACCTTGAGCATTTAGAGGATGGGTGGTTAACAATAAGGGAATTTCTAAGCAATTCACATGAGAGAAGTGCTCCCCATCCAGTCGCCAAAAACAAAAATTTGTATAGATTTATCCAGTTGTTTTTTAAACCAAATCCCAATATTTATCTGGTGTTTCCCAAAGTCTTGGTGTCTAATTAGGCATGTTAAAGTGAATAATTTTTTATCCCTTTTCAACTGGTCAAAAATGGTTACATTTGTCATGTCCTTCATATCTAATCATATCGCAATGTTCTAACGTTTTATATACTTTAAACTTGAATTGGTGACTGGACAATGTTTATTACATATTTATGAGTAAGATAATCTTCGGGTTCCTAATTATTACATTATATATACCATTTCTGTATGGAATACTTTTTGACCTGTTATCCCTCCCTAAAAAAACCACCTAAAATGTTCAGTTATTCAACTGTATGGAGGGGTGGAGTGGAATGTTAAGGAACTGAGCTGGTAAGTTGGCAACTTATTTGGAATATATACATTAGATCAGATATACATCAGTCTCAAACCTCAAACTATTGATCTCCTTCCAATAGGCCAAGCCAAACACCTCCAAAGGTCCTGAAATTGAGTGGTGATATTATTGTCAACATGGTCCTCCTTCAACGTGGACCTGTTTCTGCATTCAGTCACAACGTTTATGGTAAGTTTTTCCTTACACACTGCTGCTGTAGACTGACAGTGGTGGGGCATTTCTTCAATAGGATGTTTCGTTTGATTATAAAATAGATCTCACCTCTAGAACTCACTATAAAATGCTTGATATGCTCTTGGTAAAATATAATATAATTATGTTTAAACTTACTGTATTCCCTAGAATGAGAGTGAGAGAGAGAGAGACTGACAACACTCATAGATGAGAGAGGGGCATGCAAAGTATGGACTGAAGAGAGCCAACGACTACTACATTCACCATGACCCTGCACATGCAACAAAAGTCCTGTGAGTAATGGGCAATAACTAATTTATTATGTATTATTAATAAATGTATTATATGTATTCAGTAAGGGTGGGGGAAAAATCGATGCACATAAGATCTTTGTTTAACGATTTTTTAATTGATTTTTTAAATTAAAAAAAAATTGTTTAAAAAACAGGCACACCAGGCTTTGTATTATGCAGAAGTCCTTTATTTTTGTTCAAACGTATTTTATAGCTAGCTACCTAATTGAGGACCACACAATGTCGTTGATAAAGGCACTTCCCTAAGAATTTAACTTAATAAATGTGAAAAAGACACTTTTATGTCTGCACTTGTCATTCTGTATACCAAAGCAGATGAGAGTAGATCATGATCAGAAACCCAATAAGAAATCTTTAAGAATAAAATCGAATCGTTTTAATAAAAAATCTTTTTGAATCAAAAATCGATTTTGAATCGAATCGTGGCCCCAAGAAGGAGGAACGAGAGGAATGAGATAACTGTAATAATCTGATCTAATGAGAATACCTGCAAATCCTGGTTTATATTATTTTCTTGTCCATTTTCAGATTTCTTTTGGAGTACAGCCGCCGTACCCGATCCCCTCCACCGGCCCGCCTTCCATACGGCATAGGACACCACCCCGCAACACAAAGCAGCAACCAACAATACACGATGCGCCGCGGACAAGGGCCCCGCGAGATGTACCGCACACCGCCCTTCCAGCGGCAGAGAGAGGAGGGCGACGGGGTGACTGCTCTTGGCTCTCGGGTGAATGTCTTTCTTTTGATGGAAAAAATGTGGGATAATGTTAATCATTAAAAGTTAAATCAACATTAATAAAATCTAAATACTGAAAAATTTCCACTGTATTTATCACAGTAAAATTCTGGAAACCACAGCTGGCAGTTTTTTCTGGGGTGCGCATTATACATGGGTACAAACATTTTTTATTATTATTTTTTTAAATGCGGATATGATACGGAGGCCGCCATTACGGATGCGCTTTGTTCTCTGCTGTTCACTTCAAACACGCTCCATACGAACACAATGCTCTCGTATCAGACGCTTGCTAGATCATCTGCTTGTTTGCTGTCACAATGTACCCTACACAAATCTGAAACATTTCTTTGCTATCGAGTTTACTAGCGCATGCGCAGTGATACTGACCGGCAGAATAACATCCGGTTGTTCCCAAAGATGATCTTTTTTCTGAAATAATTTTACGTTTACAGAGTCAAAATTTGGGTGCGTATTATACATGGGTACAGGCTTTTTTCCAGCCATTTTTAGGGTGCGTATTATACATGGGGGCGCATTATACATGGGAAAAACGGTATATATATATATATAAAGGAAAACCTTTATTTATATGATATTTCAAGGGAATTTATACAGAATTAAGTAGTATTTTATATTTAATACTGTTAATTGTACAGTAAAACACTAAAATACTTTTAGGCAAAATCTTTTATATTATATAGTATTTTTATGTCAATTACAAATCAAAACTAGGTTTCTTTTGATGGAAAAAATATTTATTTATATGGTAAAATATGAAATAAAATACAAAAATTACCTGTAAAATCAACAGTACATAATCCTTTTACCGTAATAGCAGAAAAAGCTCTACCGTATTTATTACGGTAAAATTTTGGACACCAAAATATTCTTTTCACTTTAAGTATACGGTGAAACACAGTCATATTTAATGGAAAACCTTTATTTATATGATATTTCCAGGGAATTTGTACAGAATAACGTAGTATTTTATATTAGATACTGTTAATTGAACAGTAAAATACTGTAACATTTCCTAGCAAAATCCTTATTTAATAAGGTATTTACATGTCAATTTTAAAACAAAACTGTTTATTTTGATGGAAAAAATATTTATTTATACGGTAAAATATGAAATAAAATACCAATATTACCTGTCAAATCAACAGTACAAAATCCTTTTACCGTAATAGCAGAAAAAGCTCTACCGTATTTATTACGGTAGAATTTTGGCAACCACAGCTGCCAGTTTTTTACCGTGGAAATTACAGTTTTACTTTTACAGTAAAATAGTGTAATAATTAATGGCAAAATATTTAATTTATGCGGCATTCATACGGTATTTTCTTGTCAAATATATGGCAAAACAGCTTTTCTTTTGTTGGAAAAACCTTTTTTTTATACGGTAAAATATTGAATTGAATGGCAATCTTAAACGTGAAATCAACTGTCCTAATATCCTTTTACCGTAATGTAAAAAAATGTTACACCATATTTATTACGGTAAAGTTCTGGCAACCACAGCTGCCAGTTTTTTACCGTAAAAACAACGGTTTTTTTTTTACAGTGTAAAGCACCCGAGAGCGTTTTTTTCGATGCCAACCTAACCAGAGTGACGGGAGCGGCACAATTCAGAAAAAGTGCTCAGCTCGCCGAGAAAATGCGATTTAAGCAATAAAATTAAAAATGCTTATAAAACATAAACCAAACGTTGGAGGTGGTCATTTCTTAATGCGCAGTAATAAACTCGGCACTCTAAAGCACCCGAGAGCGTTTTTTTCGATGCCAACCTAACCAGAGTGACGGGAGCGGCACAATTCAGAAAAAGCGCTCAGCTCGCCGAGAAAATGCGATTTAAGCAATAAAATTAAAAATGCTTATAAAACATAAACCAAACGTTGGAGGTGGTCATTTCTTCGTGCGCAGTGAATAACTCGGCACTCTAAAGCACCCGATAGCGTTTTTTTCGATGCCAACCTAACCAGAGTGACGGGAGCGGCACAATTCAGCAAAAGTGCTCAGCTCGCCGAGAAAATGCGATTTAAGCAATAAAATTAAAAATGCTTATAAAACATAAACCAAACGTTGGAGGTGGTCATTTTTTAATGCGCAGTAATAAACTCGGCACTCTAAAGCACCCGAGAGCGTTTTTTTCGATGCCAACCTAACCAGAGTGACGGGAGCGGCACAATTCAGAAAAAGTGCTCAGCTCGCCGAGAAAATGCGATTTAGGCAATAAAATTAAAAATGCTTATAAAACATAAACCAAACGTTGGAGGTGGTCATTTCTTAATGCGCAGTAATAAACTCGGCACTCTAAAGCACCCGAGAGCGTTTTTTTCGATGCCAACCTAACCAGAGTGACGGGAGCGGCACAATTCAGAAAAAGCGCTCAGCTCGCCGAGAAAATGCGATTTAAGCAATAAAATTAAAAATGCTTATAAAACATAAACCAAACGTTGGAGGTGGTCATTTCTTCATGCGCAGTGAATAACTCGGCACTCTAAAGCACCCGAGAGCGTTTTTTTCGATGCCAAGTGACGGGAGCGGCACAATTCAGAAAAAGTGCTCAGCTCGCCGAGAAAATGCGATTTAAGCAATAAAATTAAAAATGCTTATAAAACATAAACCAAACGTTGGAGGTGGTCATTTCTTAATGCGCAGTAATAAACTCGGCACTCTAAAGCACCCGAGAGCGTTTTTTTCGATGCCAACCTAACCAGAGTGACGGGAGCGGCACAATTCAGAAAAAGTGCTCAGCTCGCCGAGAAAATGCGATTTAAGCAATAAAATTAAAAATGCTTATAAAACATAAACCAAACGTTGGAGGTGGTCATTTCTTAATGCGCAGTAATAAACTCGGCACTCTAAAGCACCCGAGAGCGTTTTTTTCGATGCCAACCTAACCAGAGTGACGGGAGCGGCACAATTCAGAAAAAGTGCTCAGCTCGCCGAGAAAATGCGATTTAAGCAATAAAATTAAAAATGCTTATAAAACATAAACCAAACGTTGGAGGTGGTCATTTCTTAATGCGCAGTAATAAACTCGGCACTCTAAAGCACCCGTGAGCGTTTTTTTCGATGCCAACCTAACCAGAGTGACGGGAGCGGCACAATTCAGAAAAAGTGCTCAGCTCGCCGAGAAAATGCGATTTAAGCAATAAAATTAAAAATGCTTATTAAACATAAACCAAACGTTGGAGGTGGTCATTTCTTCATGCGCAGTGAATAACTCGGCACTCTAAAGCACCCGAGAGCGTTTTTTTCGATGCCAACCTAACCAGAGTGACGGGAGCGGCACAATTCAGAAAAAGCGCTCAGCTCGCCGAGAAAATGCGATTTAAGCAATAAAATTAAAAATGCTTATAAAACATAAACCAAACGTTGGAGGTGGTCATTTCTTAATGCGCAGTAATAAACTCGGCACTCTAAAGAACCCGAGAGCGTTTTTTTCGATGCCAACCTAACCAGAGTGACGGGAGCGGCACAATTCAGAAAAAGTGCTCAGCTCGCCGAGAAAATGCGATTTAAGCAATAAAATTAAAAATGCTTATAAAACATAAACCAAACGTTGGAGGTGGTCATTTCTTAATGCGCAGTAATAAACTCGGCACTCTAAAGCACCCGAGAGCGTTTTTTTCGATGCCAACCTAACCAGAGTGACGGGAGCGGCACAATTCAGAAAAAGTGCTCAGCTCGCCGAGAAAATGCGATTTAAGCAATAAAATTAAAAATGCTTATTAAACATAAACCAAACGTTGGAGGTGGTCATTTCTTCATGCGCAGTGAATAACTCGGCACTCTAAAGCACCCGATAGCGTTTTTTTCGATGCCAACCTAACCAGAGTGACGGGAGCGGCACAATTCAGAAAAAGTGCTCAGCTCGCCGAGAAAATGCGATTTAAGCAATAAAATTAAAAATGCTTATAAAACATAAACCAAACGTTGGAGGTGGTCATTTCTTAATGCGCAGTAATAAACTCGGCACTCTAAAGCACCCGAGAGCGTTTTTTTCGATGCCAACCTAACCAGAGTGACGGGAGCGGCACAATTCAGAAAAAGTGCTCAGCTCGCCGAGAAAATGCGATTTAAGCAATAAAATTAAAAATGCTTATAAAACATAAACCAAACGTTGGAGGTGGTCATTTCTTAATGCGCAGTAATAAACTCGGCACTCTAAAGCACCCGAGAGCGTTTTTTTCGATGCCAACCTAACCAGAGTGACGGGAGCGGCACAATTCAGAAAAAGCGCTCAGCTCGCCGAGAAAATGCGATTTAAGCAATAAAATTAAAAATGCTTATAAAACATAAACCAAACGTTGGAGGTGGTCATTTCTTCATGCGCAGTGATAAAGTCGGCACTCTAAAGCACCCGAGAGCGTTTTTTTCGATGCCAACCTAACCAGAGTGACGGGAGCGGCACAATTCAGAAAAAGTGCTCAGCTCGCCGAGAAAATGCGATTTAAGCAATAAAATTAAAAATGCTTATTAAACATAAACCAAACGTTGGAGGTGGTCATTTCTTCATGCGCAGTGATAAACTCGGCACTCTAAAGCACCCGAGAGCGTTTTTTTCGATGCCAACCTAACCAGAGTGACGGGAGCGGCACAATTAAGAAAAAGTGCTCAGCTCGCCGAGAAAATGCGATTTAAGCAATAAAATTAAAAATGCTTATAAAACATAAACCAAACGTTGGAGGTGGTCATTTCTTAATGCGCAGTAATAAACTCGGCACTCTAAAGCACCCGAGAGCGTTTTTTTCGATGCCAACCTAACCAGAGTGACGGGAGCGGCACAATTCAGAAAAAGTGCTCAGCTCGCCGAGAAAATGCGATTTAAGCAATAAAATTAAAAATGCTTATAAAACATAAACCAAACGTTGGAGGTGGTCATTTCTTAATGCGCAGTAATAAACTCGGCACTCTAAAGCACCCGAGAGCGTTTTTTTCGATGCCAACCTAACCAGAGTGACGGGAGCGGCACAATTCAGAAAAAGTGCTCAGCTCGCCGAGAAAATGCGATTTAAGCAATAAAATTAAAAATGCTTATAAAACATAAACCAAACGTTGGAGGTGGTCATTTCTTAATGCGCAGTAATAAACTCGGCACTCTAAAGCACCCGAGAGCGTTTTTTTCGATGCCAACCTAACCAGAGTTACGGGAGCGGCACAATTCAGAAAAAGCGCTCAGCTCGCCGAGAAAATGCGATTTAAGCAATAAAATTAAAAATGCTTATAAAACATAAACCAAACGTTGGAAGTGGTCATTTCTTCATGCGCAGTGATAAACTCGGCACTCTAAAGCACCCGAGAGCGTTTTTTTCGATGCCAACCTAACCAGAGTTACGGGAGCGGCACAATTCAGAAAAAGCGCTCAGCTCGCCGAGAAAATGCGATTTAAGCAATAAAATTAAAAATGCTTATTAAACATAAACCAAACGTTGGAGGTGGTCATTTCTTCATGCGCAGTGAATAACTCGGCACTCTAAAGCACCCGAGAGCGTTTTTTTCGATGCCAACCTAACCAGAGTGACGGGAGCGGCACAATTCAGAAAAAGCGCTCAGCTCGCCGAGAAAATGCGATTTAAGCAATAAAATTAAAAATGCTTATAAAACATAAACCAAACGTTGGAGGTGGTCATTTCCTCATGCGCAGTGATAAACTCGGCACTCTAAAGCACCCGAGAGCGTTTTTTTCGATGCCAACCTAACCAGAGTGACGGGAGCGGCACAATTCAGAAAAAGTGCTCAGCTCGCCGAGAAAATGCGATTTAAGCAATAAAATTAAAAATGCTTATAAAACATAAACCAAACGTTGGAGGTGGTCATTTCTTAATGCGCAGTAATAAACTCGGCACTCTAGAGCACCCGAGAGCGTTTTTTTCGATGCCAACCTAACCAGAGTGACGGGAGCGGCACAATTCAGAAAAAGTGCTCAGCTCGCCGAGAAAATGCGATTTAAGCAATAAAATTAAAAATGCTTATTAAACATAAACCAAACGTTGGAGGTGGTCATTTCTTCATGCGCAGTGATAAACTCGGCACTCTAAAGCACCCGAGAGCGTTTTTTTCGATGCCAACCTAACCAGAGTGACGGGAGCGGCACAATTCAGAAAAAGTGCTCAGCTCGCCGAGAAAATGCGATTTAAGCAATAAAATTAAAAATGCTTATAAAACATAAACCAAACGTTGGAGGTGGTCATTTCTTCATGCGCAGTGAATAACTCGGCACTCTAAAGCACCCGAGAGCGTTTTTTTCGAAGCCAACCTAACCAGAGTGACGGGAGCGGCACAATTCAGAAAAAGTGCTCAGCTCGCCGAGAAAATGCGATTTAAGCAATAAAATTAAAAATGCTTATAAAACATAAACCAAACGTTGGAGGTGGTCATTTCTTAATGCGCAGTAATAAACTCGGCACTCTAGAGCACCCGAGAGCGTTTTTTTCGATGCCAACCTAACCAGAGTGACGGGAGCGGCACAATTCAGAAAAAGTGCTCAGCTCGCCGAGAAAATGCGATTTAAGCAATAAAATTAAAAATGCTTATAAAACATAAACCAAACGTTGGAGGTGGTCATTTCTTCATGCGCAGTGAATAACTCGGCACTCTAAAGCACCCGAGAGCGTTTTTTTCGATGCCAACCTAACCAGAGTGACGGGAGCGGCACAATTCAGAAAAAGTGCTCAGCTCGCCGAGAAAATGCGATTTAAGCAATAAAATTAAAAATGCTTATAAAACATAAACCAAACGTTGGAGGTGGTCATTTCTTAATGCGCAGTAATAAACTCGGCACTCTAGAGCACCCGAGAGCGTTTTTTTCGATGCCAACCTAACCAGAGTGACGGGAGCGGCACAATTCAGAAAAAGTGCTCAGCTCGCCGAGAAAATGCGATTTAAGCAATAAAATTAAAAATGCTTATAAAACATAAACCAAACGTTGGAAGTGGTCATTTCTTCATGCGCAGTGATAAACTCGGCACTCTAAAGCACCCGAGAGCGTTTTTTTCGATGCCAACCTAACCAGAGTGACGGGAGCGGCACAATTCAGAAAAAGTGCTCAGCTCGCCGAGAAAATGCGATTTAAGCAATAAAATTAAAAATGCTTATAAAACATAAACCAAACGTTGGAGGTGGTCATTTCTTAATGCGCAGTAATAAACTCGGCACTCTAAAGCACCCGAGAGCGTTTTTTTCGATGCCAACCTAACCAGAGTGACGGGAGCGGCACAATTCAGAAAAAGTGCTCAGCTCGCCGAGAAAATGCGATTTAAGCAATAAAATTAAAAATGCTTATAAAACATAAACCAAACGTTGGAGGTGGTCATTTCTTAATGCGCAGTAATAAACTCGGCACTCTAAAGCACCCGAGAGCGTTTTTTTCGATGGCAACCTAACCAGAGTGACGGGAGCGGCACAATTCAGAAAAAGTGCTCAGCTCGCCGAGAAAATGCGATTTAAGCAATAAAATTAAAAATGCTTATAAAACATAAACCAAACGTTGGAGGTGGTCATTTCTTAATGCGCAGTAATAAACTCGGCACTCTAAAGCACCCGAGAGCGTTTTTTTCGATGCCAACCTAACCAGAGTGACGGGAGCGGCACAATTCAGAAAAAGCGCTCAGCTCGCCGAGAAAATGCGATTTAAGCAATAAAATTAAAAATGCTTATAAAACATAAACCAAACGTTGGAGGTGGTCATTTCCTAATGCGCAGTGATAAACTCGGCACTCTAAAGCACCCGAGAGCGTTTTTTTCGATGCCAACCTAACCAGAGTTACGGGAGCGGCACAATTCAGAAAAAGCGCTCAGCTCGCCGAGAAAATGCGATTTAAGCAATAAAATTAAAAATGCTTATAAAACATAAACCAAACGTTGGAGGTGGTCATTTCTTCATGCGCAGTGATAAACTCGGCACTCTAAAGCACCCGAGAGCGTTTTTTTCGATGCCAACCTAACCAGAGTGACGGGAGCGGCACAATTCAGAAAAAGTGCTCAGCTCGCCGAGAAAATGCGATTTAAGCAATAAAATTAAAAATGCTTATAAAACATAAACCAAACGTTGGAGGTGGTCATTTCTTAATGCGCAGTAATAAACTCGGCACTCTAAAGCACCCGTGAGCGTTTTTTTCGATGCCAACCTAACCAGAGTGACGGGACGGCACAATTCAGAAAAAGTGCTCAGCTCGCCGAGAAAATGCGATTTAAGCAATAAAATTAAAAATGCTTATAAAGCATAAACCAAACGTTGGAGGTGGTCATTTCTTAATGCGCAGTAATAAACTCGGCACTCTAAAGCACCCGAGAGCGTTTTTTTCGATGCCAACCTAACCAGAGTGACGGGAGCGGCACAATTCAGAAAAAGCGCTCAGCTCGCCGAGAAAATGCGATTTAAGCAATAAAATTAAAAATGCTTATAAAACATAAACCAAACGTTGGAGGTGGTCATTTCTTAATGCGCAGTAATAAACTCGGCACTCTAAAGCACCCGAGAGCGTTTTTTTCGATGCCAACCTAACCAGAGTGACGGGAGCGGCACAATTCAGAAAAAGTGCTCAGCTCGCCGAGAAAATGCGATTTAAGCAATAAAATTAAAAATGCTTATTAAACATAAACCAAACGTTGGAGGTTGTCATTTCTTCATGCGCAGTGAATAACTCGGCACTCTAAAGCACCCGAGAGCGTTTTTTTCGATGCCAACCTGACCAGAGTGACGGGAGCGGCACAATTCAGAAAAAGCGCTCAGCTCGCCGAGAAAATGCGATTTAAGCAATAAAATTAAAAATGCTTATTAAACATAAACCAAACGTTGGAGGTGGTCATTTCTTCATGCGCAGTGAATAACTCGGCACTCTAAAGCACCCGAGAGCGTTTTTTTCGATGCCAACCTAACCAGAGTGACGGGACAGGCACAATTCAGAAAAAGCGCTCAGCTCGCCGAGAAAATGCGATTTAAGCAATAAAATTAAAAATGCTTATAAAACATAAACCAAACGTTGGAGGTGGTCATTTCTTCATGCGCAGTGATAAACTCGGCACTCTAAAGCACCCGAGAGCGTTTTTTTCGATGCCAACCTAACCAGAGTGACGGGAGCGGCACAATTCAGAAAAAGTGCTCAGCTCGCCGAGAAAATGCGATTTAAGAAATAAAATTAAAAATGCTTATAAAACATAAACCAAACGTTGGAGGTGGTCATTTCTTCATGCGCAGTGATAAACTCGGCACTCTAAAGCACCCGAGAGCGTTTTTTTCGATGCCAACCTAACCAGAGTGACGGGAGCGGCACAATTCAGAAAAAGCGCTCAGCTCGCCGAGAAAATGCGATTTAAGCAATAAAATTAAAAATGCTTATAAAACATAAACCAAACGTTGGAGATGGTCATTTCTTCATGCGCAGTGATAAACTCGGCACTCTAAAGCACCCGAGAGCGTTTTTTTCGATGCCAACCTAACCAGAGTGACGGGAGCAGCACAATTCAGAAAAAGTGCTCAGCTCGCCGAGAAAATGCGATTCAAGCAATAAAATTAAAAATGCTTATTAAACATAAACCAAACGTTGGAGGTGGTCATTTCTTCATGCGCAGTGAATAACTCGGCACTCTAAAGCACCCGAGAGCGTTTTTTTCGATGCCAACCTAACCAAAGTGACGGGAGCGGCACAATTCAGAAAAAGTGCTCAGCTCGCCGAGAAAATGCGATTTAAGCAATAAAATTAAAAATGCTTATAAAACATAAACCAAACGTTGGAGGTGGTCATTTCTCAATGCGCAGTAATAAACTCGGCACTCTAAAGCACCCGAGAGCGTTTTTTTCGATGCCAACCTAACCAGAGTGACGGGAGCGGCACAATTCAGAAAAAGTGCTCAGCTCGCCGAGAAAATGCGATTTAAGCAATAAAATTAAAAATGCTTATAAAACATAAACCAAACGTTGGAGGTGGTCATTTCTTAATGCGCAGTAATAAACTCGGCACTCTAAAGCACCCGAGAGCGTTTTTTTCGATGCCAACCTAACCAGAGTGACGGGAGCGGCACAATTCAGAAAAAGTGCTCAGCTCGCCGAGAAAATGCTATTTAAGCAATAAAATTAAAAATGCTTATAAAACATAAACCAAACGTTGGAGGTGGTCATTTCTTAATGCGCAGTAATAAACTCGGCACTCTAAAGCACCCGAGAGCGTTTTTTTCGATGCCAACCTAACCAGAGTGACGGGAGCGGCACAATTCAGAAAAAGCGCTCAGCTCGCCGAGAAAATGCGATTTAAGCAATAAAATTAAAAATGCTTATAAAACATAAACCAAACGTTGGAGGTGGTCATTTTCTAATGCGCAGTAATAAACTCGGCACTCTAAAGCACCCGAGAGCGTTTTTTACGATGCCAACCTAACCAGAGTTACGGGAGCGGCACAATTCAGAAAAAGCGCTCAGCTCGCCGAGAAAATGCGGTTTAAGCAATAAAATTAAAAATGCTTATAAAACATAAACCAAACGTTGGAGGTGGTCATTTCTTCATGCGCAGTGATAAACTCGGCACTCTAAAGCACCCGAGAGCGTTTTTTTCGATGCCAACCTAACCAGAGTGACGGGAGCGGCACAATTCAGAAAAAGTGCTCAGCTCGCCGAGAAAATGCGATTTAAGCAATAAAATTAAAAATGCTTATAAAACATAAACCAAACGTTGGAGGTGGTCATTTCTCCATGCGCAGTGAATAACTCGGCACTCTAAAGCACCCGAGAGCGTTTTTTTCGATGCCAACCTAACCAGAGTGACGGGAGCGGCACAATTCAGAAAAAGTGCTCAGCTCGCCGAGAAAATGCGATTTAAGCAATAAAATTAAAAATGCTTATAAAACATAAACCAAACGTTGGAGGTGGTCATTTCTTAATGCGCAGTAATAAACTCGGCACTCTAAAGCACCCGTGAGCGTTTTTTTCGATGCCAACCTAACCAGAGTGACGGGACGGCACAATTCAGAAAAAGTGCTCAGCTCGCCGAGAAAATGCGATTTAAGCAATAAAATTAAAAATGCTTATAAAACATAAACCAAACGTTGGAGGTGGTCATTTCTTAATGCGCAGTAATAAACTCGGCACTCTAAAGCACCCGAGAGCGTTTTTTTCGATGCCAACCTAACCAGAGTGACGGGAGCGGCACAATTCAGAAAAAGCGCTCAGCTCGCCGAGAAAATGCGATTTAAGCAATAAAATTAAAAATGCTTATAAAACATAAACCAAACGTTGGAGGTGGTCATTTCTTAATGCGCAGTAATAAACTCGGCACTCTAAAGCACCCGAGAGCGTTTTTTTCGATGCCAACCTAACCAGAGTGACGGGAGCGGCACAATTCAGAAAAAGTGCTCAGCTCGCCGAGAAAATGCGATTTAAGCAATAAAATTAAAAATGCTTATTAAACATAAACCAAACGTTGGAGGTTGTCATTTCTTCATGCGCAGTGAATAACTCGGCACTCTAAAGCACCCGAGAGCGTTTTTTTCGATGCCAACCTAACCAGAGTGACGGGAGCGGCACAATTCAGAAAAAGCGCTCAGCTCGCCGAGAAAATGCGATTTAAGCAATAAAATTAAAAATGCTTATTAAACATAAACCAAACGTTGGAGGTGGTCATTTCTTCATGCGCAGTGAATAACTCGGCACTCTAAAGCACCCGAGAGCGTTTTTTTCGATGCCAACCTAACCAGAGTGACGGGACAGGCACAATTCAGAAAAAGCGCTCAGCTCGCCGAGAAAATGCGATTTAAGCAATAAAATTAAAAATGCTTATAAAACATAAACCAAACGTTGGAGGTGGTCATTTCTTCATGCGCAGTGATAAACTCGGCACTCTAAAGCACCCGAGAGCATTTTTTTCGATGCCAACCTAACCAGAGTGACGGGAGCGGCACAATTCAGAAAAAGTGCTCAGCTCGCCGAGAAAATGCGATTTAAGAAATAAAATTAAAAATGCTTATAAAACATAAACCAAACGTTGGAGGTGGTCATTTCTTCATGCGCAGTGATAAACTCGGCACTCTAAAGCACCCGAGAGCGTTTTTTTCGATGCCAACCTAACCAGAGTGACGGGAGCGGCACAATTCAGAAAAAGCGCTCAGCTCGCCGAGAAAATGCGATTTAAGCAATAAAATTAAAAATGCTTATAAAACATAAACCAAACGTTGGAGGTGGTCATTTCTTCATGCGCAGTGATAAACTCGGCACTCTAAAGCACCCGAGAGCGTTTTTTTCGATGCCAACCTAACCAGAGTGACGGGAGCGGCACAATTCAGAAAAAGCGCTCAGCTCGCCGAGAAAATGCGATTCAAGCAATAAAATTAAAAATGCTTATTAAACATAAACCAAACGTTGGAGGTGGTCATTTCTTCATGCGCAGTGAATAACTCGGCACTCTAAAGCACCCGAGAGCGTTTTTTTCGATGCCAACCTAACCAGAGTGACTGGAGCGGCACAATTCAGAAAAAGTGCTCAGCTCGCCGAGAAAATGCGATTTAAGCAATAAAATTAAAAATGCTTATAAAACATAAACCAAACGTTGGAGGTGGTCATTTCTTAATGCGCAGTAATAAACTCGGCACTCTAAAGCACCCGAGAGCGTTTTTTTCGATGCCAACCTAACCAGAGTGACGGGAGCGGCACAATTCAGAAAAAGTGCTCAGCTCGCCGAGAAAATGCGATTTAAGCAATAAAATTAAAAATGCTTATAAAACATAAACCAAACGTTGGAGGTGGTCATTTCTTAATGCGCAGTGAATAACTCGGCACTCTAAAGCACCCGAGAGCGTTTTTTTCGATGCCAACCTAACCAGAGTGACGGGAGCGGCACAATTCAGAAAAAGTGCTCAGCTCGCCGAGAAAATGCGATTTAAGCAATAAAATTAAAAATGCTTATAAAATATAAACCAAACGTTGGAGGTGGTCATTTCTTAATGCGCAGTAATAAACTCGGCACTCTAAAGCACCCGAGAGCGTTTTTTTCGATGCCAACCTAACCAGAGTGACGGGAGCGGCACAATTCAGAAAAAGTGCTCAGCTCGCCGAGAAAATGCGATTTAAGCAATAAAATTAAAAATGCTTATAAAACATAAACCAAACGTTGGAGGTGGTCATTTCTTAATGCGCAGTAATAAACTCGGCACTCTAAAGCACCCGAGAGCGTTTTTTTCGATGCCAACCTAACCAGAGTTACGGGAGCGGCACAATTCAGAAAAAGCGCTCAGCTCGCCGAGAAAATGCGATTTAAGCAATAAAATTAAAAATGCTTATAAAACATAAACCAAACGTTGGAGGTGGTCATTTTTTCATGCGCAGTGAATAACTCGGCACTCTAAAGCACCCGAGAGCGTTTTTTTCGATGCCAACCTAACCAGAGTGACGGGAGCGGCACAATTCAGAAAAAGTGCTCAGCTCGCCGAGAAAATGCGATTTAAGCAATAAAATTAAAAATGCTTATTAAACATAAACCAAACGTTGGAGGTGGTCATTTCTTCATGCGCAGTGATAAACTCGGCACTCTAAAGCACCCGAGAGCGTTTTTTTCGATGCCAACCTAACCAGAGTGACGGGAGCGGCACAATTCAGAAAAAGTGCTCAGCTCGCCGAGAAAATGCGATTTAAGCAATAAAATTAAAAATGCTTATAAAACATAAACCAAACGTTGGAGGTGGTCATTTCTTAATGCGCAGTAATAAACTCGGCACTCTAAAGCACCCGAGAGCGTTTTTTTCGATGCCAACCTAACCAGAGTGACGGGAGCGGCACAATTCAGAAAAAGTGCTCAGCTCGCCGAGAAAATGCGATTTAAGCAATAAAATTAAAAATGCTTATAAAACATAAACCAAACGTTGGAGGTGGTCATTTCTTAATGCGCAGTAATAAACTCGGCACTCTAAAGCACCCGAGAGCGTTTTTTTCGATGCCAACCTAACCAGAGTGACGGGAGCGGCACAATTCAGAAAAAGTGCTCAGCTCGCCGAGAAAATGCGATTTAAGCATTAAAATTAAAAATGCTTATAAAACATAAACCAAACGTTGGAGGTGGTCATTTCTTAATGCGCAGTAATAAACTCGGCACTCTAAAGCACCCGAGAGCGTTTTTTTCGATGCCAACCTAACCAGAGTGACGGGAGCGGCACAATTCAGAAAAAGTGCTCAGCTCGCCGAGAAAATGCGATTTAAGCAATAAAATTAAAAATGCTTATTAAACATAAACCAAACGGTGGAGGTGGTCATTTCTTCATGCGCAGTGAATAACTCGGCACTCTAAAGCACCCGAGAGCGTTTTTTTCGATGCCAACCTAACCAGAGTGACGGGAGCGGCACAATTCAGAAAAAGCGCTCAGCTCGCCGAGAAAATGCGATTTAAGCAATAAAATTAAAAATGCTTATTAAACATAAACCAAACGTTGGAGGTGGTCATTTCTTCATGCGCAGTGAATAACTCGGCACTCTAAAGCACCCGAGAGCGTTTTTTTCGATGCCAACCTAACCAGAGTGACGGGAGCGGCACAATTCAGAAAAAGCGCTCAGCTCGCCGAGAAAATGCGATTTAAGCAATAAAATTAAAAATGCTTATAAAACATAAACCAAACGTTGGAGGTGGTCATTTCTTCATGCGCAGTGATAAACTCGGCACTCTAAAGCACCCGAGAGCGTTTTTTTCGATGCCAACCTAACCAGAGTGACGGGAGCGGCACAATTCAGAAAAAGTGCTCAGCTCGCCGAGAAAATGCGATTTAAGCAATAAAATTAAAAATGCTTATAAAACATAAACCAAACGTTGGAGGTGGTCATTTCTTCATGCGCAGTGAATAACTCGGCACTCTAAAGCACCCGAGAGCGTTTTTTTCGATGCCAACCTAACCAGAGTGACGGGAGCGGCACAATTCAGAAAAAGTGCTCAGCTCGCCGAGAAAATGCGATTTAAGCAATAAAATTAAAAATGCTTATAAAACATAAACCAAACGTTGGAGGTGGTCATTTCTTAATGCGCAGTAATAAACTCGGCACTATAGAGCACCCGAGAGCGTTTTTTTCGATGCCAACCTAACCAGAGTGACGGGAGCGGCACAATTCAGAAAAAGTGCTCAGCTCGCCGAGAAAATGCGATTTAAGCAATAAAATTAAAAATGCTTATAAAACATAAACCAAACGTTGGAAGTGGTCATTTCTTCATGCGCAGTGATAAACTCGGCACTCTAAAGCACCCGAGAGCGTTTTTTTCGATGCCAACCTAACCAGAGTTACGGGAGCGGCACAATTCAGAAAAAGCGCTCAGCTCGCCGAGAAAATGCGATTTAAGCAATAAAATTAAAAATGCTTATAAAACATAAACCAAACGTTGGAAGTGGTCATTTCTTCATGCGCAGTGATAAACTCGGCACTCTAAAGCACCCGAGAGCGTTTTTTTCGATGCCAACCTAACCAGAGTTACGGGAGCGGCACAATTCAGAAAAAGCGCTCAGCTCGCCGAGAAAATGCGATTTAAGCAATAAAATTAAAAATGCTTATAAAACATAAACCAAACGTTGGAGGTGGTCATTTCTTCATGCGCAGTGATAAACTCGGCACTCTAAAGCACCCGAGAGCGTTTTTTTCGATGCCAACCTAACCAGAGTGACGGGAGCGGCACAATTCAGAAAAAGTGCTCAGCTCGCCGAGAAAATGCGATTTAAGCAATAAAATTAAAAATGCTTATTAAACATAAACCAAACGTTGGAGGTTGTCATTTCTTCATGCGCAGTGAATAACTCGGCACTCTAAAGCACCCGAGAGCGTTTTTTTCGATGCCAACCTAACCAGAGTGACGGGAGCGGCACAATTCAGAAAAAGCGCTCAGCTCGCCGAGAAAATGCGATTTAAGCAATAAAATTAAAAATGCTTATTAAACATAAACCAAACGTTGGAGGTGGTCATTTCTTCATGCGCAGTGAATAACTCGGCACTCTAAAGCACCCGAGAGCGTTTTTTTCGATGCCAACCTAACCAGAGTGACGGGACAGGCACAATTCAGAAAAAGCGCTCAGCTCGCCGAGAAAATGCGATTTAAGCAATAAAATTAAAAATGCTTATAAAACATAAACCAAACGTTGGAGGTGGTCATTTCTTCATGCGCAGTGATAAACTCGGCACTCTAAAGCACCCGAGAGCATTTTTTTCGATGCCAACCTAACCAGAGTGACGGGAGCGGCACAATTCAGAAAAAGTGCTCAGCTCGCCGAGAAAATGCGATTTAAGAAATAAAATTAAAAATGCTTATAAAACATAAACCAAACGTTGGAGGTGGTCATTTCTTCATGCGCAGTGATAAACTCGGCACTCTAAAGCACCCGAGAGCGTTTTTTTCGATGCCAACCTAACCAGAGTGACGGGAGCGGCACAATTCAGAAAAAGCGCTCAGCTCGCCGAGAAAATGCGATTTAAGCAATAAAATTAAAAATGCTTATAAAACATAAACCAAACGTTGGAGGTGGTCATTTCTTCATGCGCAGTGATAAACTCGGCACTCTAAAGCACCCGAGAGCGTTTTTTTCGATGCCAACCTAACCAGAGTGACGGGAGCGGCACAATTCAGAAAAAGCGCTCAGCTCGCCGAGAAAATGCGATTCAAGCAATAAAATTAAAAATGCTTATTAAACATAAACCAAACGTTGGAGGTGGTCATTTCTTCATGCGCAGTGAATAACTCGGCACTCTAAAGCACCCGAGAGCGTTTTTTTCGATGCCAACCTAACCAGAGTGACTGGAGCGGCACAATTCAGAAAAAGTGCTCAGCTCGCCGAGAAAATGCGATTTAAGCAATAAAATTAAAAATGCTTATAAAACATAAACCAAACGTTGGAGGTGGTCATTTCTTAATGCGCAGTAATAAACTCGGCACTCTAAAGCACCCGAGAGCGTTTTTTTCGATGCCAACCTAACCAGAGTGACGGGAGCGGCACAATTCAGAAAAAGTGCTCAGCTCGCCGAGAAAATGCGATTTAAGCAATAAAATTAAAAATGCTTATAAAACATAAACCAAACGTTGGAGGTGGTCATTTCTTAATGCGCAGTGAATAACTCGGCACTCTAAAGCACCCGAGAGCGTTTTTTTCGATGCCAACCTAACCAGAGTGACGGGAGCGGCACAATTCAGAAAAAGTGCTCAGCTCGCCGAGAAAATGCGATTTAAGCAATAAAATTAAAAATGCTTATAAAATATAAACCAAACGTTGGAGGTGGTCATTTCTTAATGCGCAGTAATAAACTCGGCACTCTAAAGCACCCGAGAGCGTTTTTTTCGATGCCAACCTAACCAGAGTGACGGGAGCGGCACAATTCAGAAAAAGTGCTCAGCTCGCCGAGAAAATGCGATTTAAGCAATAAAATTAAAAATGCTTATAAAACATAAACCAAACGTTGGAGGTGGTCATTTCTTAATGCGCAGTAATAAACTCGGCACTCTAAAGCACCCGAGAGCGTTTTTTTCGATGCCAACCTAACCAGAGTTACGGGAGCGGCACAATTCAGAAAAAGCGCTCAGCTCGCCGAGAAAATGCGATTTAAGCAATAAAATTAAAAATGCTTATAAAACATAAACCAAACGTTGGAGGTGGTCATTTCTTCATGCGCAGTGAATAACTCGGCACTCTAAAGCACCCGAGAGCGTTTTTTTCGATGCCAACCTAACCAGAGTGACGGGAGCGGCACAATTCAGAAAAAGTGCTCAGCTCGCCGAGAAAATGCGATTTAAGCAATAAAATTAAAAATGCTTATTAAACATAAACCAAACGTTGGAGGTGGTCATTTCTTCATGCGCAGTGATAAACTCGGCACTCTAAAGCACCCGAGAGCGTTTTTTTCGATGCCAACCTAACCAGAGTGACGGGAGCGGCACAATTCAGAAAAAGTGCTCAGCTCGCCGAGAAAATGCGATTTAAGCAATAAAATTAAAAATGCTTATAAAACATAAACCAAACGTTGGAGGTGGTCATTTCTTAATGCGCAGTAATAAACTCGGCACTCTAAAGCACCCGAGAGCGTTTTTTTCGATGCCAACCTAACCAGAGTGACGGGAGCGGCACAATTCAGAAAAAGTGCTCAGCTCGCCGAGAAAATGCGATTTAAGCAATAAAATTAAAAATGCTTATAAAACATAAACCAAACGTTGGAGGTGGTCATTTCTTAATGCGCAGTAATAAACTCGGCACTCTAAAGCACCCGAGAGCGTTTTTTTCGATGCCAACCTAACCAGAGTGACGGGAGCGGCACAATTCAGAAAAAGTGCTCAGCTCGCCGAGAAAATGCGATTTAAGCATTAAAATTAAAAATGCTTATAAAACATAAACCAAACGTTGGAGGTGGTCATTTCTTAATGCGCAGTAATAAACTCGGCACTCTAAAGCACCCGAGAGCGTTTTTTTCGATGCCAACCTAACCAGAGTGACGGGAGCGGCACAATTCAGAAAAAGTGCTCAGCTCGCCGAGAAAATGCGATTTAAGCAATAAAATTAAAAATGCTTATTAAACATAAACCAAACGGTGGAGGTGGTCATTTCTTCATGCGCAGTGAATAACTCGGCACTCTAAAGCACCCGAGAGCGTTTTTTTCGATGCCAACCTAACCAGAGTGACGGGAGCGGCACAATTCAGAAAAAGCGCTCAGCTCGCCGAGAAAATGCGATTTAAGCAATAAAATTAAAAATGCTTATTAAACATAAACCAAACGTTGGAGGTGGTCATTTCTTCATGCGCAGTGAATAACTCGGCACTCTAAAGCACCCGAGAGCGTTTTTTTCGATGCCAACCTAACCAGAGTGACGGGAGCGGCACAATTCAGAAAAAGCGCTCAGCTCGCCGAGAAAATGCGATTTAAGCAATAAAATTAAAAATGCTTATAAAACATAAACCAAACGTTGGAGGTGGTCATTTCTTCATGCGCAGTGATAAACTCGGCACTCTAAAGCACCCGAGAGCGTTTTTTTCGATGCCAACCTAACCAGAGTGACGGGAGCGGCACAATTCAGAAAAAGTGCTCAGCTCGCCGAGAAAATGCGATTTAAGCAATAAAATTAAAAATGCTTATAAAACATAAACCAAACGTTGGAGGTGGTCATTTCTTCATGCGCAGTGAATAACTCGGCACTCTAAAGCACCCGAGAGCGTTTTTTTCGATGCCAACCTAACCAGAGTGACGGGAGCGGCACAATTCAGAAAAAGTGCTCAGCTCGCCGAGAAAATGCGATTTAAGCAATAAAATTAAAAATGCTTATAAAACATAAACCAAACGTTGGAGGTGGTCATTTCTTAATGCGCAGTAATAAACTCGGCACTATAGAGCACCCGAGAGCGTTTTTTTCGATGCCAACCTAACCAGAGTGACGGGAGCGGCACAATTCAGAAAAAGTGCTCAGCTCGCCGAGAAAATGCGATTTAAGCAATAAAATTAAAAATGCTTATAAAACATAAACCAAACGTTGGAAGTGGTCATTTCTTCATGCGCAGTGATAAACTCGGCACTCTAAAGCACCCGAGAGCGTTTTTTTCGATGCCAACCTAACCAGAGTGACGGGAGCGGCACAATTCAGAAAAAGCGCTCAGCTCGCCGAGAAAATGCGATTTAAGCAATAAAATTAAAAATGCTTATTAAACATAAACCAAACGTTGGAGGTGGTCATTTCTTCATGCGCAGTGAATAACTCGGCACTCTAAAGCACCCGAGAGCGTTTTTTTCGATGCCAACCTAACCAGAGTGACGGGAGCGGCACAATTCAGAAAAAGCGCTCAGCTCGCCGAGAAAATGCGATTTAAGCAATAAAATTAAAAATGCTTATAAAACATAAACCAAACGTTGGAGGTGGTCATTTCTTCATGCGCAGTGATAAACTCGGCACTCTAAAGCACCCGAGAGCGTTTTTTTCGATGCCAACCTAACCAGAGTGACGGGAGCGGCACAATTCAGAAAAAGTGCTCAGCTCGCCGAGAAAATGCGATTTAAGCAATAAAATTAAAAATGCTTATAAAACATAAACCAAACGTTGGAGGTGGTCATTTCTTCATGTGCAGTGAATAACTCGGCACTCTAAAGCACCCGAGAGCGTTTTTTTCGATGCCAACCTAACCAGAGTGACGGGAGCGGCACAATTCAGAAAAAGTGCTCAGCTCGCCGAGAAAATGCGATTTAAGCAATAAAATTAAAAATGCTTATAAAACATAAACCAAACGTTGGAGGTGGTCATTTCTTAATGCGCAGTAATAAACTCGGCACTCTAGAGCACCCGAGAGCGTTTTTTTCGATGCCAACCTAACCAGAGTGACGGGAGCGGCACAATTCAGAAAAAGTGCTCAGCTCGCCGAGAAAATGCGATTTAAGCAATAAAATTAAAAATGCTTATAAAACATAAACCAAACGTTGGAAGTGGTCATTTCTTCATGCGCAGTGATAAACTCGGCACTCTAAAGCACCCGAGAGCGTTTTTTTCGATGCCAACCTAACCAGAGTTACGGGAGCGGCACAATTCAGAAAAAGCGCTCAGCTCGCCGAGAAAATGCGATTTAAGCAATAAAATTAAAAATGCTTATAAAACATAAACCAAACGTTGGAAGTGGTCATTTCTTCATGCGCAGTGATAAACTCGGCACTCTAAAGCACCCGAGAGCGTTTTTTTCGATGCCAACCTAACCAGAGTTACGGGAGCGGCACAATTCAGAAAAAGCGCTCAGCTCGCCGAGAAAATGCGATTTAAGCAATAAAATTAAAAATGCTTATAAAACATAAACCAAACGTTGGAGGTGGTCATTTCTTCATGCGCAGTGATAAAGTCGGCACTCTAAAGCACCCGAGAGCGTTTTTTTCGATGCCAACCTAACCAGAGTGACGGGAGCGGCACAATTCAGAAAAAGTGCTCAGCTCGCCGAGAAAATGCGATTTAAGCAATAAAATTAAAAATGCTTATTAAACATAAACCAAACGTTGGAGGTGGTCATTTCTTCATGCGCAGTGATAAACTCGGCACTCTAAAGCACCCGAGAGCGTTTTTTTCGATGCCAACCTAACCAGAGTGACGGGAGCGGCACAATTCAGAAAAAGTGCTCAGCTCGCCGAGAAAATGCGATTTAAGCAATAAAATTAAAAATGCTTATAAAACATAAACCAAACGTTGGAGGTGGTCATTTCTTAATGCGCAGTAATAAACTCGGCACTCTAAAGCACCCGAGAGCGTTTTTTTCGATGCCAACCTAACCAGAGTGACGGGAGCGGCACAATTCAGAAAAAGTGCTCAGCTCGCCGAGAAAATGCGATTTAAGCAATAAAATTAAAAATGCTTATTAAACATAAACCAAACGTTGGAGGTGGTCATTTCTTCATGCGCAGTGAATAACTCGGCACTCTAAAGCACCCGAGGGCGTTTTTTTCGATGCCAACCTAACCAGAGTGACGGGAGCGGCACAATTCAGAAAAAGCGCTCAGCTCGCCGAGAAAATGCGATTTAAGCAATAAAATTAAAAATGCTTATAAAACATAAACCAAACGTTGGAGGTGGTCATTTCTTAATGCGCAGTAATAAACTCGGCACTCTAAAGCACCCGAGAGCGTTTTTTTCGATGCCAACCTAACCAGAGTGACGGGAGCGGCACAATTCAGAAAAAGTGCTCAGCTCGCCGAGAAAATGCGATTTAAGCAATAAAATTAAAAATGCTTATTAAACATAAACCAAACGTTGGAGGTGGTCATTTCTTCATGCGCAGTGAATAACTCGGCACTCTAAAGCACCCGAGAGCGTTTTTTTCGATGCCAACCTAACCAGAGTGACGGGAGCGGCACAATTCAGAAAAAGCGCTCAGCTCGCCGAGAAAATGCGATTTAAGCAATAAAATTAAAAATGCTTATAAAACATAAACCAAACGTTGGAGGTGGTCATTTCTTAATGCGCAGTAATAAACTCGGCACTCTAAAGCACCCGAGAGCGTTTTTTTCGATGCCAACCTAACCAGAGTGACGGGAGCGGCACAATTCAGAAAAAGTGCTCAGCTCGCCGAGAAAATGCGATTTAAGCAATAAAATTAAAAATGCTTATAAAACATAAACCAAACGTTGGAGGTGGTCATTTCTTAATGCGCAGTAATAAACTCGGCACTCTAAAGCACCCGAGAGCGTTTTTTTCGATGCCAACCTAACCAGAGTGACGGGAGCGGCACAATTCAGAAAAAGTGCTCAGCTCGCCGAGAAAATGCGATTTAAGCAATAAAATTAAAAATGCTTATTAAACATAAACCAAACGTTGGAGGTGGTCATTTCTTCATGCGCAGTGAATAACTCGGCACTCTAAAGCACCCGATAGCGTTTTTTTCGATGCCAACCTAACCAGAGTGACGGGAGCGGCACAATTCAGAAAAAGTGCTCAGCTCGCCGAGAAAATGCGATTTAAGCAATAAAATTAAAAATGCTTATAAAACATAAACCAAACGTTGGAGGTGGTCATTTCTTAATGCGCAGTAATAAACTCGGCACTCTAAAGCACCCGAGAGCGTTTTTTTCGATGCCAACCTAACCAGAGTGACGGGAGCGGCACAATTCAGAAAAAGTGCTCAGCTCGCCGAGAAAATGCGATTTAAGCAATAAAATTAAAAATGCTTATAAAACATAAACCAAACGTTGGAGGTGGTCATTTCTTAATGCGCAGTAATAAACTCGGCACTCTAAAGCACCCGAGAGCGTTTTTTTCGATGCCAACCTAACCAGAGTGACGGGAGCGGCACAATTCAGAAAAAGCGCTCAGCTCGCCGAGAAAATGCGATTTAAGCAATAAAATTAAAAATGCTTATAAAACATAAACAAACGTTGGAGGTGGTCATTTCTTCGTGCGCAGTGAATAACTCGGCACTCTAAAGCACCCGAGAGCGTTTTTTTCGATGCCAACCTAACCAGAGTGACGGGAGCGGCACAATTCAGAAAAAGTGCTCAGCTCGCCGAGAAAATGCGATTTAAGCAATAAAATTAAAAATGCTTATAAAACATAAACCAAACGTTGGAGGTGGTCATTTCTTAATGCGCAGTAATAAACTCGGCACTCTAAAGCACCCGAGAGCGTTTTTTTCGATGCCAACCTAACCAGAGTGACGGGAGCGGCACAATTCAGAAAAAGCGCTCAGCTCGCCGAGAAAATGCGATTTAAGCAATAAAATTAAAAATGCTTATTAAACATAAACCAAACGTTGGAGGTTGTCATTTCTTCATGCGCAGTGAATAACTCGGCACTCTAAAGCACCCGAGAGCGTTTTTTTCGATGCCAACCTAACCAGAGTGACGGGACAGGCACAATTCAGAAAGAGCGCTCAGCTCGCCGAGAAAATGCGATTTAAGCAATAAAATTAAAAATGCTTATAAAACATAAACCAAACGTTGGAGGTGGTCATTTCTTCATGCGCAGTGATTAACTCGGCACTCTAAAGCACCCGAGAGCGTTTTTTTCGATGCCAACCTACCAGAGTGACGGGAGCGGCACAATTCAGAAAAAGTGCTCAGCTCGCCGAGAAAATGCGATTTAAGAAATAAAATTAAAAATGCTTATAAAACATAAACCAAACGTTGGAGGTGGTCATTTCTTCATGCGCAGTGATAAACTCGGCACTCTAAAGCACCCGAGAGCGTTTTTTTCGATGCCAACCTAACCAGAGTGACGGGAGCGGCACAATTCAGAAAAAGCGCTCAGCTCGCCGAGAAAATGCGATTTAAGCAATAAAATTAAAAATGCTTATAAAACATAAACCAAACGTTGGAGGTGGTCATTTCTTCATGCGCAGTGATAAACTCGGCACTCTAAAGCACCCGAGAGCGTTTTTTTCGATGCCAACCTAACCAGAGTGACGGGAGCGGCACAATTCAGAAAAAGTGCTCAGCTCGCCGAGAAAATGCGATTCAAGCAATAAAATTAAAAATGCTTATTAAACATAAACCAAACGTTGGAGGTGGTCATTTCTTCATGCGCAGTGAATAACTCGGCACTCTAAAGCACCCGAGAGCGTTTTTTTCGATGCCAACCTAACCAGAGTGACGGGAGCGGCACAATTCAGAAAAAGTGCTCAGCTCGCCGAGAAAATGCGATTTAAGCAATAAAATTAAAAATGCTTATAAAACATAAACCAAACGTTGGAGGTGGTCATTTCTTCATGCGCAGTGATAAACTCGGCACTCTAAAGCACCCGAGAGCGTTTTTTTCGATGCCAACCTAACCAGAGTGACGGGAGCGGCACAATTCAGAAAAAGTGCTCAGCTCGCCGAGAAAATGCGATTTAAGCAATAAAATTAAAAATGCTTATAAAACATAAACCAAACGTTGGAGGTGGTCATTTCTTCATGCGCAGTGATAAACTCGGCACTCTAAAGCACCCGAGAGCGTTTTTTTCGATGCCAACCTAACCAGAGTGACGGGAGCGGCACAATTCAGAAAAAGCGCTCAGCTCGCCGAGAAAATGCGATTTAAGCAATAAAATTAAAAATGCTTATAAAACATAAACCAAACGTTGGAGGTGGTCATTTCTTCATGCGCAGTGATAAACTCGGCACTCTAAAGCACCCGAGAGCGTTTTTTTCGATGCCAACCTAACCAGAGTGACGGGAGCGGCACAATTCAGAAAAAGTGCTCAGCTCGCCGAGAAAATGCGATTCAAGCAATAAAATTAAAAATGCTTATTAAACATAAACCAAACGTTGGAGGTGGTCATTTCTTCATGCGCAGTGAATTACTCGGCACTCTAAAGCACCCGAGAGCGTTTTTTTCGATGCCAACCTAACCAGAGTGACGGGAGCGGCACAATTCAGAAAAAGTGCTCAGCTCGCCGAGAAAATGCGATTTAAGCAATAAAATTAAAAATGCTTATAAAACATAAACCAAACGTTGGAGGTGGTCATTTCTTAATGCGCAGTAATAAACTCGGCACTCTAAAGCACCCGAGAGCGTTTTTTTCGATGCCAACCTAACCAGAGTGACGGGAGCGGCACAATTCAGAAAAAGTGCTCAGCTCGCCGAGAAAATGCGATTTAAGCAATAAAATTAAAAATGCTTATAAAACATAAACCAAACGTTGGAGGTGGTCATTTCTTAATGCGCAGTAATAAACTCGGCACTCTAAAGCACCCGAGAGCGTTTTTTTCGATGCCAACCTAACCAGAGTGACGGGAGCGGCACAATTCAGAAAAAGTGCTCAGCTCGCCGAGAAAATGCGATTTAAGCAATAAAATTAAAAATGCTTATAAAACATAAACCAAACGTTGGAGGTGGTCATTTCTTAATGCGCAGTAATAAACTCGGCACTCTAAAGCACCCGAGAGCGTTTTTTTCGATGCCAACCTAACCAGAGTGACGGGAGCGGCACAATTCAGAAAAAGTGCTCAGCTCGCCGAGAAAATGCGATTTAAGCAATCAAATTAAAAATGCTTATAAAACATAAACCAAACGTTGGAGGTGGTCATTTCTTAATGCGCAGTAATAAACTCGGCACTCTAAAGCACCCGAGAGCGTTTTTTTCGATGCCAACCTAACCAGAGTGACGGGAGCGGCACAATTCAGAAAAAGTGCTCAGCTCGCCGAGAAAATGCGATTTAAGCAATCAAATTAAAAATGCTTATTAAACATAAACCAAACGTTGGAGGTGGTCATTTCTTCATGCGCAGTGAATAACTCGGCACTCTAAAGCACCCGATAGCGTTTTTTTCGATGCCAACCTAACCAGAGTGACGGGAGCGGCACAATTCAGAAAAAGTGCTCAGCTCGCCGAGAAAATGCGATTTAAGCAATAAAATTAAAAATGCTTATAAAACATAAACCAAACGTTGGAGGTGGTCATTTCTTAATGCGCAGTAATAAACTCGGCACTCTAAAGCACCCGAGAGCGTTTTTTTCGATGCCAACCTAACCAGAGTGACGGGAGCGGCACAATTCAGAAAAAGTGCTCAGCTCGCCGAGAAAATGCGATTTAAGCAATAAAATTAAAAATGCTTATAAAACATAAACCAAACGTTGGAGGTGGTCATTTCTTAATGCGCAGTAATAAACTCGGCACTCTAAAGCACCCGAGAGCGTTTTTTTCGATGCCAACCTAACCAGAGTTACGGGAGCGGCACAATTCAGAAAAAGCGCTCAGCTCGCCGAGAAAATGCGATTTAAGCAATAAAATTAAAAATGCTTATAAAACATAAACCAAACGTTGGAGGTGGTCATTTCTTCATGCGCAGTGAATAACTCGGCACTCTAAAGCACCCGAGAGCGTTTTTTTCGATGCCAACCTAACCAGAGTGACGGGAGCGGCACAATTCAGAAAAAGTGCTCAGCTCGCCGAGAAAATGCGATTTAAGCAATAAAATTAAAAATGCTTATTAAACATAAACCAAACGTTGGAGGTGGTCATTTCTTCATGCGCAGTGATAAACTCGGCACTCTAAAGCACCCGAGAGCGTTTTTTTCGATGCCAACCTAACCAGAGTGACGGGAGCGGCACAATTCAGAAAAAGTGCTCAGCTCGCCGAGAAAATGCGATTTAAGCAATAAAATTAAAAATGCTTATAAAACATAAACCAAACGTTGGAGGTGGTCATTTCTTAATGCGCAGTAATAAACTCGGCACTCTAAAGCACCCGAGAGCGTTTTTTTCGATGCTAACCAGAGTGACGGGAGCGGCACAATTCAGAAAAAGTGCTCAGCTCGCCGAGAAAATGCGATTTAAGCAATAAAATTAAAAATGCTTATAAAACATAAACCAAACGTTGGAGGTGGTCATTTCTTAATGCGCAGTAATAAACTCGGCACTCTAAAGCACCCGAGAGCGTTTTTTTCGATGCCAACCTAACCAGAGTGACGGGAGCGGCACAATTCAGAAAAAGTGCTCAGCTCGCCGAGAAAATGCGATTTAAGCAATAAAATTAAAAATGCTTATTAAACATAAACCAAACGGTGGAGGTGGTCATTTCTTCATGCGCAGTGAATAACTCGGCACTCTAAAGCACCCGAGAGCGTTTTTTTCGATGCCAACCTAACCAGAGTGACGGGAGCGGCACAATTCAGAAAAAGCGCTCAGCTCGCCGAGAAAATGCGATTTAAGCAATAAAATTAAAAATGCTTATTAAACATAAACCAAACGTTGGAGGTGGTCATTTCTTCATGCGCAGTGAATAACTCGGCACTCTAAAGCACCCGAGAGCGTTTTTTTCGATGCCAACCTAACCAGAGTGACGGGAGCGGCACAATTCAGAAAAAGCGCTCAGCTCGCCGAGAAAATGCGATTTAAGCAATAAAATTAAAAATGCTTATAAAACATAAACCAAACGTTGGAGGTGGTCATTTCTTCATGCGCAGTGATAAACTCGGCACTCTAAAGCACCCGAGAGCGTTTTTTTCGATGCCAACCTAACCAGAGTGACGGGAGCGGCACAATTCAGAAAAAGTGCTCAGCTCGCCGAGAAAATGCGATTTAAGCAATAAAATTAAAAATGCTTATAAAACATAAACCAAACGTTGGAGGTGGTCATTTCTTCATGCGCAGTGAATAACTCGGCACTCTAAAGCACCCGAGAGCGTTTTTTTCGATGCCAACCTAACCAGAGTGACGGGAGCGGCACAATTCAGAAAAAGTGCTCAGCTCGCCGAGAAAATGCGATTTAAGCAATAAAATTAAAAATGCTTATAAAACATAAACCAAACGTTGGAGGTGGTCATTTCTTAATGCGCAGTAATAAACTCGGCACTCTAGAGCACCCGAGAGCGTTTTTTTCGATGCCAACCTAACCAGAGTGACGGGAGCGGCACTATTCAGAAAAAGTGCTCAGCTCGCCGAGAAAATGCGATTTAAGCAATAAAATTAAAAATGCTTATAAAACATAAACCAAACGTTGGAAGTGGTCATTTCTTCATGCGCAGTGATAAACTCGGCACTCTAAAGCACCCGAGAGCGTTTTTTTCGATGCCAACCTAACCAGAGTTACGGGAGCGGCACAATTCAGAAAAAGCGCTCAGCTCGCCGAGAAAATGCGATTTAAGCAATAAAATTAAAAATACTTATAAAACATAAACCAAACGTTGGAAGTGGTCATTTCTTCATGCGCAGTGATAAACTCGGCACTCTAAAGCACCCGAGAGCGTTTTTTTCGATGCCAACCTAACCAGAGTTACGGGAGCGGCAGAATTCAGAAAAAGCGCTCAGCTCGCCGAGAAAATGCGATTTAAGCAATAAAATTAAAAATGCTTATTAAACATAAACCAAACGTTGGAGGTGGTCATTTCTTCATGCGCAGTGAATAACTCGGCACTCTAAAGCACCCGAGAGCGTTTTTTTCGATGCCAACCTAACCAGAGTGACGGGAGCGGCACAATTCAGAAAAAGCGCTCAGCTCGCCGAGAAAATGCGATTTAAGCAATAAAATGAAAAATGCTTATAAAACATAAACCAAACGTTGGAGGTGGTCATTTCTTCATGCGCAGTGATAAACTCGGCACTCTAAAGCACCCGAGAGCGTTTTTTTCGATGCCAACCTAACCAGAGTGACGGGAGCGGCACAATTCAGAAAAAGTGCTCAGCTCGCCGAGAAAATGCGATTTAAGCAATAAAATTAAAAATGCTTATAAAACATAAACCAAACGTTGGAGGTGGTCATTTCTTCATGCGCAGTGAATAACTCGGCACTCTAAAGCACCCGAGAGCGTTTTTTTCGATGCCAACCTAACCAGAGTGACGGGAGCGGCACAATTCAGAAAAAGTGCTCAGCTCGCCGAGAAAATGCGATTTAAGCAATAAAATTAAAAATGCTTATAAAACATAAACCAAACGTTGGAGGTGGTCATTTCTTAATGCGCAGTAATAAACTCGGCACTCTAGAGCACCCGAGAGCGTTTTTTTCGATGCCAACCTAACCAGAGTGACGGGAGCGGCACAATTCAGAAAAAGTGCTCAGCTCGCCGAGAAAATGCGATTTAAGCAATAAAATTAAAAATGCTTATAAAACATAAACCAAACGTTGGAAGTGGTCATTTCTTCATGCGCAGTGATAAACTCGGCACTCTAAAGCACCCGAGAGCGTTTTTTTCGATGCCAACCTAACCAGAGTTACGGGAGCGGCACAATTCAGAAAAAGCGCTCAGCTCGCCGAGAAAATGCGATTTAAGCAATAAAATTAAAAATGCTTATAAAACATAAACCAAACGTTGGAAGTGGTCATTTCTTCATGCGCAGTGATAAACTCGGCACTCTAAAGCACCCGAGAGCGTTTTTTTCGATGCCAACCTAACCAGAGTGACGGGAGCGGCACAATTCAGAAAAAGCGCCCAGCTCGCCGAGAAAATGCGATTTAAGCAATACAATTAAAAATGCTTATAAAACATAAACCAAACGTTGGAGGTGGTCATTTCTTAATGCGCAGTAATAAACTCGGCACTCTAAAGCACCCGAGAGCGTTTTTTTCGATGCCAACCTAACCAGAGTGACGGGAGCGGCACAATTCAGAAAAAGTGCTCAGCTCGCCGAGAAAATGCGATTTAAGCATATAAAATTAAAAATGCTTATTAAACATAAACCAAACGTTGGAGGTTGTCATTTCTTCATGCGCAGTGAATAACTCGGCACTCTAAAGCACCCGAGAGCGTTTTTTTCGATGCCAACCTAACCAGAGTGACGGGAGCGGCACAATTCAGAAAAAGCGCTCAGCTCGCCGAGAAAATGCGATTTAAGCAATAAAATTAAAAATGCTTATTAAACATAAACCAAACGTTGGAGGTGGTCATTTCTTCATGCGCAGTGAATAACTCGGCACTCTAAAGCACCCGAGAGCGTTTTTTTCGATGCCAACCTAACCAGAGTGACGGGACAGGCACAATTCAGAAAGAGCGCTCAGCTCGCCGAGAAAATGCGATTTAAGCAATAAAATTAAAAATGCTTATAAAACATAAACCAAACGTTGGAGGTGGTCATTTCTTCATGCGCAGTGATTAACTCGGCACTCTAAAGCACCCGAGAGCGTTTTTTTCGATGCCAACCTACCAGAGTGACGGGAGCGGCACAATTCAGAAAAAGTGCTCAGCTCGCCGAGAAAATGCGATTTAAGAAATAAAATTAAAAATGCTTATAAAACATAAACCAAACGTTGGAGGTGGTCATTTCTTCATGCGCAGTGATAAACTCGGCACTCTAAAGCACCCGAGAGCGTTTTTTTCGATGCCAACCTAACCAGAGTGACGGGAGCGGCACAATTCAGAAAAAGCGCTCAGCTCGCCGAGAAAATGCGATTTAAGCAATAAAATTAAAAATGCTTATAAAACATAAACCAAACGTTGGAGGTGGTCATTTCTTCATGCGCAGTGATAAACTCGGCACTCTAAAGCACCCGAGAGCGTTTTTTTCGATGCCAACCTAACCAGAGTGACGGGAGCGGCACAATTCAGAAAAAGTGCTCAGCTCGCCGAGAAAATGCGATTCAAGCAATAAAATTAAAAATGCTTATTAAACATAAACCAAACGTTGGAGGTGGTCATTTCTTCATGCGCAGTGAATAACTCGGCACTCTAAAGCACCCGAGAGCGTTTTTTTCGATGCCAACCTAACCAGAGTGACGGGAGCGGCACAATTCAGAAAAAGTGCTCAGCTCGCCGAGAAAATGCGATTTAAGCAATAAAATTAAAAATGCTTATTAAACATAAACCAAACGTTGGAGGTGGTCATTTCTTCATGCGCAGTGATAAACTCGGCACTCTAAAGCACCCGAGAGCGTTTTTTTCGATGCCAACCTAACCAGAGTGACGGGAGCGGCACAATTCAGAAAAAGTGCTCAGCTCGCCGAGAAAATGCGATTTAAGCAATAAAATTAAAAATGCTTATAAAACATAAACCAAACGTTGGAGGTGGTCATTTCTTAATGCGCAGTAATAAACTCGGCACTCTAAAGCACCCGAGAGCGTTTTTTTCGATGCCAACCTAACCAGAGTGACGGGAGCGGCACAATTCAGAAAAAGTGCTCAGCTCGCCGAGAAAATGCGATTTAAGCAATAAAATTAAAAATGCTTATAAAACATAAACCAAACGTTGGAGGTGGTCATTTCTTAATGCGCAGTAATAAACTCGGCACTCTAAAGCACCCGAGAGCGTTTTTTTCGATGCCAACCTAACCAGAGTGACGGGAGCGGCACAATTCAGAAAAAGTGCTCAGCTCGCCGAGAAAATGCGATTTAAGCAATAAAATTAAAAATGCTTATAAAACATAAACCAAACGTTGGAGGTGGTCATTTCTTAATGCGCAGTAATAAACTCGGCACTCTAAAGCACCCGAGAGCGTTTTTTTCGATGCCAACCTAACCAGAGTGACGGGAGCGGCACAATTCAGAAAAAGTGCTCAGCTCGCCGAGAAAATGCGATTTAAGCAATAAAATTAAAAATGCTTATTAAACATAAACCAAACGGTGGAGGTGGTCATTTCTTCATGCGCAGTGAATAACTCGGCACTCTAAAGCACCCGAGAGCGTTTTTTTCGATGCCAACCTAACCAGAGTGACGGGAGCGGCACAATTCAGAAAAAGCGCTCAGCTCGCCGAGAAAATGCGATTTAAGCAATAAAATTAAAAATGCTTATTAAACATAAACCAAACGTTGGAGGTGGTCATTTCTTCATGCGCAGTGAATAACTCGGCACTCTAAAGCACCCGAGAGCGTTTTTTTCGATGCCAACCTAACCAGAGTGACGGGAGCGGCACAATTCAGAAAAAGCGCTCAGCTCGCCGAGAAAATGCGATTTAAGCAATAAAATTAAAGATGCTTATAAAACATAAACCAAACGTTGGAGGTGGTCATTTCTTCATGCGCAGTGATAAACTCGGCACTCTAAAGCACCCGAGAGCGTTTTTTTCGATGCCAACCTAACCAGAGTGACGGGAGCGGCACAATTCAGAAAAAGTGCTCAGCTCGCCGAGAAAATGCGATTTAAGCAATAAAATTAAAAATGCTTATAAAACATAAACCAAACGTTGGAGGTGGTCATTTCTTCATGCGCAGTGAATAACTCGGCACTCTAAAGCACCCGAGAGCGTTTTTTTCGATGCCAACCTAACCAGAGTGACGGGAGCGGCACAATTCAGAAAAAGTGCTCAGCTCGCCAAGAAAATGCGATTTAAGCAATAAAATTAAAAATGCTTATAAAACATAAACCAAACGTTGGAGGTGGTCATTTCTTAATGCGCAGTAATAAACTCGGCACTCTAGAGCACCCGAGAGCGTTTTTTTCGATGCCAACCTAACCAGAGTGACGGGAGCGGCACAATTCAGAAAAAGTGCTCAGCTCGCCGAGAAAATGCGATTTAAGCAATAAAATTAAAAATGCTTATAAAACATAAACCAAACGTTGGAGGTGGTCATTTCTTAATGCGCAGTAATAAACTCGGCACTCTAAAGCACCCGAGAGCGTTTTTTTCGATGCCAACCTAACCAGAGTGACGGGAGCGGCACAATTCAGAAAAAGTGCTCAGCTCGCCGAGAAAATGCGATTTAAGCAATAAAATTAAAAATGCTTATAAAACATAAACCAAACGTTGGAGGTGGTCATTTCTTAATGCGCAGTAATAAACTCGGCACTCTAAAGCACCCGAGAGCGTTTTTTTCGATGCCAACCTAACCAGAGTTACGGGAGCGGCACAATTCAGAAAAAGCGCTCAGCTCGCCGAGAAAATGCGATTTAAGCAATAAAATTAAAAATGCTTATAAAACATAAACCAAACGTTGGAGGTGGTCATTTCTTCATGCGCAGTGAATAACTCGGCACTCTAAAGCACCCGAGAGCGTTTTTTTCGATGCCAACCTAACCAGAGTGACGGGAGCGGCACAATTCAGAAAAAGTGCTCAGCTCGCCGAGAAAATGCGATTTAAGCAATAAAATTAAAAATGCTTATTAAACATAAACCAAACGTTGGAGGTGGTCATTTCTTCGTGCGCAGTGATAAACTCGGCACTCTAAAGCACCCGAGAGCGTTTTTTTCTATGCCAACCTAACCAGAGTGACGGGAGCGGCACAATTCAGAAAGTGCTCAGCTCGCCGAGAAAATGCGATTTAAGCAATAAAATTAAAAATGCTTATAAAACATAAACCAAACGTTGGAGGTGGTCATTTCTTAATGCGCAGTAATAAACTCGGCACTCTAAAGCACCCGAGAGCGTTTTTTTCGATGCCAACCTAACCAGAGTGACGGGAGCGGCACAATTCAGAAAAAGTGCTCAGCTCGCCGAGAAAATGCGATTTAAGCAATAAAATTAAAAATGCTTATAAAACATAAACCAAACGTTGGAGGTGGTCATTTCTTAATGCGCAGTAATAAACTCGGCACTCTAAAGCACCCGAGAGCGTTTTTTTCGATGCCAACCTAACCAGAGTGACGGGAGCGGCACAATTCAGAAAAAGTGCTCAGCTCGCCGAGAAAATGCGATTTAAGCAATAAAATTAAAAATGCTTATAAAACATAAACCAAACGTTGGAGGTGGTCATTTCTTAATGCGCAGTAATAAACTCGGCACTCTAAAGCACCCGAGAGCGTTTTTTTCGATGCCAACCTAACCAGAGTGACGGGAGCGGCACAATTCAGAAAAAGTGCTCAGCTCGCCGAGAAAATGCGATTTAAGCAATACAATTAAAAATGCTTATTAAACATAAACCAAACGGTGGAGGTGGTCATTTCTTCATGCGCAGTGAATAACTCGGCACTCTAAAGCACCCGAGAGCGTTTTTTTCGATGCCAACCTAACCAGAGTGACGGGAGCGGCACAATTCAGAAAAAGCGCTCAGCTCGCCGAGAAAATGCGATTTAAGCAATAAAATTAAAAATGCTTATTAAACATAAACCAAACGTTGGAGGTGGTCATTTCTTCATGCGCAGTGAATAACTCGGCACTCTAAAGCACCCGAGAGCGTTTTTTTCGATGCCGAACTAACCAGAGTGACGGGAGCGGCACAATTCAGAAAAAGCGCTCAGCTCGCCGAGAAAATGCGATTTAAGCAATAAAATTAAAAATGCTTATAAAACATAAACCAAACGTTGGAGGTGGTCATTTCTTCATGCGCAGTGATAAACTCGGCACTCTAAAGCACCCGAGAGCGTTTTTTTCGATGCCAACCTAACCAGAGTGACGGGAGCGGCACAATTCAGAAAAAGTGCTCAGCTCGCCGAGAAAATGCGATTTAAGCAATAAAATTAAAAATGCTTATAAAACATAAACCAAACGTTGGAGGTGGTCATTTCTTCATGCGCAGTGAATAACTCGGCACTCTAAAGCACCCGAGAGCGTTTTTTTCGATGCCAACCTAACCAGAGTGACGGGAGCGGCACAATTCAGAAAAAGTGCTCAGCTCGCCGAGAAAATGCGATTTAAGCAATAAAATTAAAAATGCTTATAAAACATAAACCAAACGTTGGAGGTGGTCATTTCTTAATGCGCAGTAATAAACTCGGCACTCTAGAGCACCCGAGAGCGTTTTTTTCGATGCCAACCTAACCAGAGTGACGGGAGCGGCACAATTCAGAAAAAGTGCTCAGCTCGCCGAGAAAATGCGATTTAAGCAATAAAATTAAAAATGCTTATAAAACATAAACCAAACGTTGGAAGTGGTCATTTCTTCATGCGCAGTGATAAACTCGGCACTCTAAAGCACCCGAGAGCGTTTTTTTCGATGCCAACCTAACCAGAGTTACGGGAGCGGCACAATTCAGAAAAAGCGCTCAGCTCGCCGAGAAAATTCGATTTAAGCAATAAAATTAAAAATGCTTATTAAACATAAACCAAACGTTGGAGGTGGTCATTTCTTCATGCGCAGTGAATAACTCGGCACTCTAAAGCACCCGAGAGCGTTTTTTTCGATGCCAACCTAACCAGAGTGACGGGAGCGGCACAATTCAGAAAAAGCGCTCAGCTCGCCGAGAAAATGCGATTTAAGCAATAAAATTAAAAATGCTTATAAAACATAAACCAAACGTTGGAGGTGGTCATTTCTTCATGCGCAGTGATAAACTCGGCACTCTAAAGCACCCGAGAGCGTTTTTTTCGATGCCAACCTAACCAGAGTGACGGGAGCGGCACAATTCAGAAAAAGTGCTCAGCTCGCCGAGAAAATGCGATTTAAGCAATAAAATTAAAAATGCTTATAAAACATAAACCAAACGTTGGAGGTGGTCATTTCTTCATGCGCAGTGAATAACTCGGCACTCTAAAGCACCCGAGAGCGTTTTTTTCGATGCCAACCTAACCAGAGTGACGGGAGCGGCACAATTCAGAAAAAGTGCTCAGCTCGCCGAGAAAATGCGATTTAAGCAATAAAATTAAAAATGCTTATAAAACATGAACCAAACGTTGGAGGTGGTCATTTCTTAATGCGCAGTAATAAACTCGGCACTCTAGAGCACCCGAGAGCGTTTTTTTCGATGCCAACCTAACCAGAGTGACGGGAGCGGCACAATTCAGAAAAAGTGCTCAGCTCGCCGAGAAAATGCGATTTAAGCAATAAAATTAAAAATGCTTATAAAACATAAACCAAACGTTGGAAGTGGTCATTTCTTCATGCGCAGTGATAAACTCGGCACTCTAAAGCACCCGAGAGCGTTTTTTTCGATGCCAACCTAACCAGAGTTACGGGAGCGGCACAATTCAGAAAAAGCGCTCAGCTCGCCGAGAAAATGCGATTTAAGCAATAAAATTAAAAATGCTTATAAAACATAAACCAAACGTTGGAAGTGGTCATTTCTTCATGCGCAGTGATAAACTCGGCACTCTAAAGCACCCGAGAGCGTTTTTTTCGATGCCAACCTAACCAGAGTGACGGGAGCGGCACAATTCAGAAAAAGCGCTCAGCTCGCCGAGAAAATGCGATTTAAGCAATAAAATTAAAAATGCTTATAAAACATAAACCAAACGTTGGAGGTGGTCATTTCTTAATGCGCAGTAATAAACTCGGCACTCTAAAGCACCCGAGAGCGTTTTTTTCGATGCCAACCTAACCAGAGTGACGGGAGCGGCACAATTCAGAAAAAGTGCTCAGCTCGCCGAGAAAATGCGATTTAAGCATATAAAATTAAAAATGCTTATTAAACATAAACCAAACGTTGGAGGTTGTCATTTCTTCATGCGCAGTGAATAACTCGGCACTCTAAAGCACCCGAGAGCGTTTTTTTCGATGCCAACCTAACCAGAGTGACGGGAGTGGCACAATTCAGAAAAAGCGCTCAGCTCGCCGAGAAAATGCGATTTAAGCAATAAAATTAAAAATGCTTATTAAACATAAACCAAACGTTGGAGGTGGTCATTTCTTCATGCGCAGTGAATAACTCGGCACTCTAAAGCACCCGAGAGCGTTTTTTTCGATGCCAACCTAACCAGAGTGACGGGACAGGCACAATTCAGAAAGAGCGCTCAGCTCGCCGAGAAAATGCGATTTAAGCAATAAAATTAAAAATGCTTATAAAACATAAACCAAACGTTGGAGGTGGTCATTTCTTCATGCGCAGTGATTAACTCGGCACTCTAAAGCACCCGAGAGCGTTTTTTTCGATGCCAACCTACCAGAGTGACGGGAGCGGCACAATTCAGAAAAAGTGCTCAGCTCGCCGAGAAAATGCGATTTAAGAAATAAAATTAAAAATGCTTATAAAACATAAACCAAACGTTGGAGGTGGTCATTTCTTCATGCGCAGTGATAAACTCGGCACTCTAAAGCACCCGAGAGCGTTTTTTTCGATGCCAACCTAACCAGAGTGACGGGAGCGGCACAATTCAGAAAAAGCGCTCAGCTCGCCGAGAAAATGCGATTTAAGCAATAAAATTAAAAATGCTTATAAAACATAAACCAAACGTTGGAGGTGGTCATTTCTTCATGCGCAGTGATAAACTCGGCACTCTAAAGCACCCGAGAGCGTTTTTTTCGATGCCAACCTAACCAGAGTGACGGGAGCGGCACAATTCAGAAAAAGTGCTCAGCTCGCCGAGAAAATGCGATTCAAGCAATAAAATTAAAAATGCTTATTAAACATAAACCAAACGTTGGAGGTGGTCATTTCTTCATGCGCAGTGAATAACTCGGCACTCTAAAGCACCCGAGAGCGTTTTTTTCGATGCCAACCTAACCAGAGTGACGGGAGCGGCACAATTCAGAAAAAGTGCTCAGCTCGCCGAGAAAATGCGATTTAAGCAATAAAATTAAAAATGCTTATTAAACATAAACCAAACGTTGGAGGTGGTCATTTCTTCATGCGCAGTGATAAACTCGGCACTCTAAAGCACCCGAGAGCGTTTTTTTCGATGCCAACCTAACCAGAGTGACGGGAGCGGCACAATTCAGAAAAAGTGCTCAGCTCGCCGAGAAAATGCGATTTAAGCAATAAAATTAAAAATGCTTATAAAACATAAACCAAACGTTGGAGGTGGTCATTTCTTAATGCGCAGTAATAAACTCGGCACTCTAAAGCACCCGAGAGCGTTTTTTTCGATGCCAACCTAACCAGAGTGACGGGAGCGGCACAATTCAGAAAAAGTGCTCAGCTCGCCGAGAAAATGCGATTTAAGCAATAAAATTAAAAATGCTTATAAAACATAAACCAAACGTTGGAGGTGGTCATTTCTTAATGCGCAGTAATAAACTCGGCACTCTAAAGCACCCGAGAGCGTTTTTTTCGATGCCAACCTAACCAGAGTGACGGGAGCGGCACAATTCAGAAAAAGTGCTCAGCTCGCCGAGAAAATGCGATTTAAGCAATAAAATTAAAAATGCTTATAAAACATAAACCAAACGTTGGAGGTGGTCATTTCTTAATGCGCAGTAATAAACTCGGCACTCTAAAGCACCCGAGAGCGTTTTTTTCGATGCCAACCTAACCAGAGTGACGGGAGCGGCACAATTCAGAAAAAGTGCTCAGCTCGCCGAGAAAATGCGATTTAAGCAATAAAATTAAAAATGCTTATTAAACATAAACCAAACGGTGGGGGTGGTCATTTCTTCATGCGCAGTGAATAACTCGGCACTCTAAAGCACCCGAGAGCGTTTTTTTCGATGCCAACCTAACCAGAGTGACGGGAGCGGCACAATTCAGAAAAAGCGCTCAGCTAGCCGAGAAAATGCGATTTAAGCAATAAAATTAAAAATGCTTATTAAACATAAACCAAACGTTGGAGGTGGTCATTTCTTCATGCGCAGTGAATAACTCGGCACTCTAAAGCACCCGAGAGCGTTTTTTTCCATGCCAACCTAACCAGAGTGACGGGAGCGGCACAATTCAGAAAAAGCGCTCAGCTCGCCGAGAAAATGCGATTTAAGCAATAAAATTAAAAATGCTTATAAAACATAAACCAAACGTTGGAGGTGGTCATTTCTTCATGCGCAGTGATAAACTCGGCACTCTAAAGCACCCGAGAGCGTTTTTTTCGATGCCAACCTAACCAGAGTGACGGGAGCGGCACAATTCAGAAAAAGTGCTCAGCTCGCCGAGAAAATGCGATTTAAGCAATAAAATTAAAAATGCTTATAAAACATAAACCAAACGTTGGAGGTGGTCATTTCTTCATGCGCAGTGAATAACTCGGCACTCTAAAGCACCCGAGAGCGTTTTTTTCGATGCCAACCTAACCAGAGTGACGGGAGCGGCACAATTCAGAAAAAGTGCTCAGCTCGCCGAGAAAATGCGATTTAAGCAATAAAATTAAAAATGCTTATAAAACATAAACCAAACGTTGGAGGTGGTCATTTCTTAATGCGCAGTAATAAACTCGGCACTCTAGAGCACCCGAGAGCGTTTTTTTCGATGCCAACCTAACCAGAGTGACGGGAGCGGCACAATTCAGAAAAAGTGCTCAGCTCGCCGAGAAAATGCGATTTAAGCAATAAAATTAAAAATGCTTATAAAACATAAACCAAACGTTGGAAGTGGTCATTTCTTCATGCGCAGTGATAAACTCGGCACTCTAAAGCACCCGAGAGCGTTTTTTTCGATGCCAACCTAACCAGAGTTACGGGAGCGGCACAATTCAGAAAAAGCGCTCAGCTCGCCGAGAAAATGCGATTTAAGCAATCAAATTAAAAATGCTTATTAAACATAAACCAAACGTTGGAGGTGGTCATTTCTTCATGCGCAGTGAATAACTCGGCACTCTAAAGCACCCGATAGCGTTTTTTTCGATGCCAACCTAACCAGAGTGACGGGAGCGGCACAATTCAGAAAAAGTGCTCAGCTCGCCGAGAAAATGCGATTTAAGCAATAAAATTAAAAATGCTTATAAAACATAAACCAAACGTTGGAGGTGGTCATTTCTTAATGCGCAGTAATAAACTCGGCACTCTAAAGCACCCGAGAGCGTTTTTTTCGATGCCAACCTAACCAGAGTGACGGGAGCGGCACAATTCAGAAAAAGTGCTCAGCTCGCCGAGAAAATGCGATTTAAGCAATAAAATTAAAAATGCTTATAAAACATAAACCAAACGTTGGAGGTGGTCATTTCTTAATGCGCAGTAATAAACTCGGCACTCTAAAGCACCCGAGAGCGTTTTTTTCGATGCCAACCTAACCAGAGTTACGGGAGCGGCACAATTCAGAAAAAGCGCTCAGCTCGCCGAGAAAATGCGATTTAAGCAATAAAATTAAAAATGCTTATAAAACATAAACCAAACGTTGGAGGTGGTCATTTCTTCATGCGCAGTGAATAACTCGGCACTCTAAAGCACCCGAGAGCGTTTTTTTCGATGCCAACCTAACCAGAGTGACGGGAGCGGCACAATTCAGAAAAAGTGCTCAGCTCGCCGAGAAAATGCGATTTAAGCAATAAAATTAAAAATGCTTATTAAACATAAACCAAACGTTGGAGGTGGTCATTTCTTCATGCGCAGTGATAAACTCGGCACTCTAAAGCACCCGAGAGCGTTTTTTTCGATGCCAACCTAACCAGAGTGACGGGAGCGGCACAATTCAGAAAAAGTGCTCAGCTCGCCGAGAAAATGCGATTTAAGCAATAAAATTAAAAATGCTTATAAAACATAAACCAAACGTTGGAGGTGGTCATTTCTTAATGCGCAGTAATAAACTCGGCACTCTAAAGCACCCGAGAGCGTTTTTTTCGATGCCAACCTAACCAGAGTGACGGGAGCGGCACAATTCAGAAAAAGTGCTCAGCTCGCCGAGAAAATGCGATTTAAGCAATAAAATTAAAAATGCTTATAAAACATAAACCAAACGTTGGAGGTGGTCATTTCTTCATGCGCAGTGAATAACTCGGCACTCTAAAGCACCCGAGAGCGTTTTTTTCGATGCCAACCTAACCAGAGTGACGGGAGCGGCACAATTCAGAAAAAGTGCTCAGCTCGCCGAGAAAATGCGATTTAAGCAATAAAATTAAAAATGCTTATAAAACATAAACCAAACGTTGGAGGTGGTCATTTCTTAATGCGCAGTAATAAACTCGGCACTCTAGAGCACCCGAGAGCGTTTTTTTCGATGCCAACCTAACCAGAGTGACGGGAGCGGCACAATTCAGAAAAAGTGCTCAGCTCGCCGAGAAAATGCGATTTAAGCAATAAAATTAAAAATGCTTATAAAACATAAACCAAACGTTGGAAGTGGTCATTTCTTCATGCGCAGTGATAAACTCGGCACTCTAAAGCACCCGAGAGCGTTTTTTTCGATGCCAACCTAACCAGAGTTACGGGAGCGGCACAATTCAGAAAAAGCGCTCAGCTCGCCGAGAAAATGCGATTTAAGCAATAAAATTAAAAATGCTTATAAAACATAAACCAAACGTTGGAAGTGGTCATTTCTTCATGCGCAGTGATAAACTCGGCACTCTAAAGCACCCGAGAGCGTTTTTTTCGATGCCAACCTAACCAGAGTTACGGGAGCGGCACAATTCAGAAAAAGCGCTCAGCTCGCCGAGAAAATGCGATTTAAGCAATAAAATTAAAAATGCTTATTAAACATAAACCAAACGTTGGAGGTGGTCATTTCTTCATGCGCAGTGAATAACTCGGCACTCTAAAGCACCCGAGAGCGTTTTTTTCGATGCCAACCTAACCAGAGTGACGGGAGCGGCACAATTCAGAAAAAGCGCTCAGCTCGCCGAGAAAATGCGATTTAAGCAATAAAATTAAAAATGCTTATAAAACATAAACCAAACGTTGGAGGTGGTCATTTCTTCATGCGCAGTGATAAACTCGGCACTCTAAAGCACCCGAGAGCGTTTTTTTCGATGCCAACCTAACCAGAGTGACGGGAGCGGCACAATTCAGAAAAAGTGCTCAGCTCGCCGAGAAAATGCGATTTAAGCAATAAAATTAAAAATGCTTATAAAACATAAACCAAACGTTGGAGGTGGTCATTTCTTCATGCGCAGTGAATAACTCGGCACTCTAAAGCACCCGAGAGCGTTTTTTTCGATGCCAACCTAACCAGAGTGACGGGAGCGGCACAATTCAGAAAAAGTGCTCAGCTCGCCGAGAAAATGCGATTTAAGCAATAAAATTAAAAATGCTTATAAAACATAAACCAAACGTTGGAGGTGGTCATTTCTTAATGCGCAGTAATAAACTCGGCACTCTAGAGCACCCGAGAGCGTTTTTTTCGATGCCAACCTAACCAGAGTGACGGGAGCGGCACAATTCAGAAAAAGTGCTCAGCTCGCCGAGAAAATGCGATTCAAGCAATAAAATTAAAAATGCTTATTAAACATAAACCAAACGTTGGAGGTGGTCATTTCTTCATGCGCAGTGAATAACTCGGCACTCTAAAGCACCCGAGAGCGTTTTTTTCGATGCCAACCTAACCAGAGTGACGGGAGCGGCACAATTCAGAAAAAGTGCTCAGCTCGCCGAGAAAATGCGATTTAAGCAATAAAATTAAAAATGCTTATTAAACATAAACCAAACGTTGGAGGTGGTCATTTCTTCATGCGCAGTGATAAACTCGGCACTCTAAAGCACCCGAGAGCGTTTTTTTCGATGCCAACCTAACCAGAGTGACGGGAGCGGCACAATTCAGAAAAAGTGCTCAGCTCGCCGAGAAAATGCGATTTAAGCAATAAAATTAAAAATGCTTATAAAACATAAACCAAACGTTGGAGGTGGTCATTTCTTAATGCGCAGTAATAAACTCGGCACTCTAAAGCACCCGAGAGCGTTTTTTTCGATGCCAACCTAACCAGAGTGACGGGAGCGGCACAATTCAGAAAAAGTGCTCAGCTCGCCGAGAGAATGCGATTTAAGCAATAAAATTAAAAATGCTTATAAAACATAAACCAAACGTTGGAGGTGGTCATTTCTTAATGCGCAGTAATAAACTCGGCACTCTAAAGCACCCGAGAGCGTTTTTTTCGATGCCAACCTAACCAGAGTGACGGGAGCGGCACAATTCAGAAAAAGTGCTCAGCTCGCCGAGAAAATGCGATTTAAGCAATAAAATTAAAAATGCTTATAAAACATAAACCAAACGTTGGAGGTGGTCATTTCTTAATGCGCAGTAATAAACTCGGCACTCTAAAGCACCCGAGAGCGTTTTTTTCGATGCCAACCTAACCAGAGTGACGGGAGCGGCACAATTCAGAAAAAGTGCTCAGCTCGCCGAGAAAATGCGATTTAAGCAATAAAATTAAAAATGCTTATTAAACATAAACCAAACGGTGGGGGTGGTCATTTCTTCATGCGCAGTGAATAACTCGGCACTCTAAAGCACCCGAGAGCGTTTTTTTCGATGCCAACCTAACCAGAGTGACGGGAGCGGCACAATTCAGAAAAAGCGCTCAGCTCGCCGAGAAAATGCGATTTAAGCAATAAAATTAAAAATGCTTATTAAACATAAACCAAACGTTGGAGGTGGTCATTTCTTCATGCGCAGTGAATAACTCGGCACTCTAAAGCACCCGAGAGCGTTTTTTTCGATGCCAACCTAACCAGAGTGACGGGAGCGGCACAATTCAGAAAAAGCGCTCAGCTCGCCGAGAAAATGCGATTTAAGCAATAAAATTAAAAATGCTTATAAAACATAAACCAAACGTTGGAGGTGGTCATTTCTTCATGCGCAGTGATAAACTCGGCACTCTAAAGCACCCGAGAGCGTTTTTTTCGATGCCAACCTAACCAGAGTGACGGGAGCGGCACAATTCAGAAAAAGTGCTCAGCTCGCCGAGAAAATGCGATTTAAGCAATAAAATTAAAAATGCTTATAAAACATAAACCAAACGTTGGAGGTGGTCATTTCTTCATGCGCAGTGAATAACTCGGCACTCTAAAGCACCCGAGAGCGTTTTTTTCGATGCCAACCTAACCAGAGTGACGGGAGCGGCACAATTCAGAAAAAGTGCTCAGCTCGCCGAGAAAATGCGATTTAAGCAATAAAATTAAAAATGCTTATAAAACATAAACCAAACGTTGGAGGTGGTCATTTCTTAATGCGCAGTAATAAACTCGGCACTCTAAAGCACCCGAGAGCGTTTTTTTCGATGCCAACCTAACCAGAGTGACGGGAGCGGCACAATTCAGAAAAAGTGCTCAGCTCGCCGAGAAAATGCGATTTAAGCAATAAAATTAAAAATGCTTATAAAACATAAACCAAACGTTGGAGGTGGTCATTTCTTAATGCGCAGTAATAAACTCGGCACTCTAAAGCACCCGAGAGCGTTTTTTTCGATGCCAACCTAACCAGAGTGACGGGAGCGGCACAATTCAGAAAAAGTGCTCAGCTCGCCGAGAAAATGCGATTTAAGCAATACAATTAAAAATGCTTATTAAACATAAACCAAACGGTGGAGGTGGTCATTTCTTCATGCGCAGTGAATAACTCGGCACTCTAAAGCACCCGAGAGCGTTTTTTTCGATGCCAACCTAACCAGAGTGACGGGAGCGGCACAATTCAGAAAAAGCGCTCAGCTCGCCGAGAAAATGCGATTTAAGCAATAAAATTAAAAATGCTTATTAAACATAAACCAAACGTTGGAGGTGGTCATTTCTTCATGCGCAGTGAATAACTCGGCACTCTAAAGCACCCGAGAGCGTTTTTTTCGATGCCAACCTAACCAGAGTGACGGGAGCGGCACAATTCAGAAAAAGCGCTCAGCTCGCCGAGAAAATGCGATTTAAGCAATAAAATTAAAAATGCTTATAAAACATAAACCAAACGTTGGAGGTGGTCATTTCTTCATGCGCAGTGATAAACTCGGCACTCTAAAGCACCCGAGAGCGTTTTTTTCGATGCCAACCTAACCAGAGTGACGGGAGCGGCACAATTCAGAAAAAGTGCTCAGCTCGCCGAGAAAATGCGATTTAAGCAATAAAATTAAAAATGCTTATAAAACATAAACCAAACGTTGGAGGTGGTCATTTCTTCATGCGCAGTGAATAACTCGGCACTCTAAAGCACCCGAGAGCGTTTTTTTCGATGCCAACCTAACCAGAGTGACGGGAGCGGCACAATTCAGAAAAAGTGCTCAGCTCGCCGAGAAAATGCGATTTAAGCAATAAAATTAAAAATGCTTATAAAACATAAACCAAACGTTGGAGGTGGTCATTTCTTAATGCGCAGTAATAAACTCGGCACTCTAGAGCACCCGAGAGCGTTTTTTTCGATGCCAACCTAACCAGAGTGACGGGAGCGGCACAATTCAGAAAAAGTGCTCAGCTCGCCGAGAAAATGCGATTCAAGCAATAAAATTAAAAATGCTTATTAAACATAAACCAAACGTTGGAGGTGGTCATTTCTTCATGCGCAGTGAATAACTCGGCACTCTAAAGCACCCGAGAGCGTTTTTTTCGATGCCAACCTAACCAGAGTGACGGGAGCGGCACAATTCAGAAAAAGTGCTCAGCTCGCCGAGAAAATGCGATTTAAGCAATAACATTAAAAATGCTTATTAAACATAAACCAAACGTTGGAGGTGGTCATTTCTTCATGCGCAGTGATAAACTCGGCACTCTAAAGCACCCGAGAGCGTTTTTTTCGATGCCAACCTAACCAGAGTGACGGGAGCGGCACAATTCAGAAAAAGTGCTCAGCTCGCCGAGAAAATGCGATTTAAGCAATAAAATTAAAAATGCTTATAAAACATAAACCAAACGTTGGAGGTGGTCATTTCTTAATGCGCAGTAATAAACTCGGCACTCTAAAGCACCCGAGAGCGTTTTTTTCGATGCCAACCTAACCAGAGTGACGGGAGCGGCACAATTCAGAAAAAGTGCTCAGCTCGCCGAGAGAATGCGATTTAAGCAATAAAATTAAAAATGCTTATAAAACATAAACCAAACGTTGGAGGTGGTCATTTCTTAATGCGCAGTAATAAACTCGGCACTCTAAAGCACCCGAGAGCGTTTTTTTCGATGCCAACCTAACCAGAGTGACGGGAGCGGCACAATTCAGAAAAAGTGCTCAGCTCGCCGAGAAAATGCGATTTAAGCAATAAAATTAAAAATGCTTATAAAACATAAACCAAACGTTGGAGGTGGTCATTTCTTAATGCGCAGTAATAAACTCGGCACTCTAAAGCACCCGAGAGCGTTTTTTTCGATGCCAACCTAACCAGAGTGACGGGAGCGGCACAATTCAGAAAAAGTGCTCAGCTCGCCGAGAAAATGCGATTTAAGCAATAAAATTAAAAATGCTTATTAAACATAAACCAAACGGTGGGGGTGGTCATTTCTTCATGCGCAGTGAATAACTCGGCACTCTAAAGCACCCGAGAGCGTTTTTTTCGATGCCAACCTAACCAGAGTGACGGGAGCGGCACAATTCAGAAAAAGCGCTCAGCTCGCCGAGAAAATGCGATTTAAGCAATAAAATTAAAAATGCTTATTAAACATAAACCAAACGTTGGAGGTGGTCATTTATTCATGCGCAGTGAATAACTCGGCACTCTAAAGCACCCGAGAGCGTTTTTTTCGATGCCAACCTAACCAGAGTGACGGGAGCGGCACAATTCAGAAAAAGCGCTCAGCTCGCCGAGAAAATGCGATTTAAGCAATAAAATTAAAAATGCTTATAAAACATAAACCAAACGTTGGAGGTGGTCATTTCTTCATGCGCAGTGATAAACTCGGCACTCTAAAGCACCCGAGAGCGTTTTTTTCGATGCCAACCTAACCAGAGTGACGGGAGCGGCACAATTCAGAAAAAGTGCTCAGCTCGCCGAGAAAATGCGATTTAAGCAATAAAATTAAAAATGCTTATAAAACATAAACCAAACGTTGGAGGTGGTCATTTCTTCATGCGCAGTGAATAACTCGGCACTCTAAAGCACCCGAGAGCGTTTTTTTCGATGCCAACCTAACCAGAGTGACGGGAGCGGCACAATTCAGAAAAAGTGCTCAGCTCGCCGAGAAAATGCGATTTAAGCAATAAAATTAAAAATGCTTATAAAACATAAACCAAACGTTGGAGGTGGTCATTTCTTAATGCGCAGTAATAAACTCGGCACTCTAGAGCACCCGAGAGCGTTTTTTTTCGATGCCAACCTAACCAGAGTGACGGGAGCGGCACAATTCAGAAAAAGTGCTCAGCTCGCCGAGAAAATGCGATTTAAGCAATAAAATTAAAAATGCTTATAAAACATAAACCAAACGTTGGAAGTGGTCATTTCTTCATGCGCAGTGATAAACTCGGCACTCTAAAGCACCCGAGAGCGTTTTTTTCGATGCCAACCTAACCAGAGTTACGGGAGCGGCACAATTCAGAAAAAGCGCTCAGCTCGCCGAGAAAATGCGATTTAAGCAATCAAATTAAAAATGCTTATTAAACATAAACCAAACGTTGGAGGTGGTCATTTCTTCATGCGCAGTGAATAACTCGGCACTCTAAAGCACCCGATAGCGTTTTTTTCGATGCCAACCTAACCAGAGTGACGGGAGCGGCACAATTCAGAAAAAGTGCTCAGCTCGCCGAGAAAATGCGATTTAAGCAATAAAATTAAAAATGCTTATAAAACATAAACCAAACGTTGGAGGTGGTCATTTCTTAATGCGCAGTAATAAACTCGGCACTCTAAAGCACCCGAGAGCGTTTTTTTCGATGCCAACCTAACCAGAGTGACGGGAGCGGCACAATTCAGAAAAAGTGCTCAGCTCGCCGAGAAAATGCGATTTAAGCAATAAAATTAAAAATGCTTATAAAACATAAACCAAACGTTGGAGGTGGTCATTTCTTAATGCGCAGTAATTAACTCGGCACTCTAAAGCACCCGAGAGCGTTTTTTTCGATGCCAACCTAACCAGAGTGACGGGAGCGGCACAATTCAGAAAAAGCGCTCAGCTCGCCGAGAAAATGCGATTTAAGCAATAAAATTAAAAATGCTTATTAAACATAAACCAAACGTTGGAGGTGGTCATTTCTTCATGCGCAGTGAATAACTCGGCACTCTAAAGCACCCGAGAGCGTTTTTTTCGATGCCAACCTAACCAGAGTGACGGGAGCGGCACAATTCAGAAAAAGCGCTCAGCTCGCCGAGAAAATGCGATTTAAGCAATAAAATTAAAAATGCTTATAAAACATAAACCAAACGTTGGAGGTGGTCATTTCTTCATGCGCAGTGATAAACTCGGCACTCTAAAGCACCCGAGAGCGTTTTTTTCGATGCCAACCTAACCAGAGTGACGGGAGCGGCACAATTCAGAAAAAGTGCTCAGCTCGCCGAGAAAATGCGATTTAAGCAATAAAATTAAAAATGCTTATAAAACATAAACCAAACGTTGGAGGTGGTCATTTCTTCATGCGCAGTGAATAACTCGGCACTCTAAAGCACCCGAGAGCGTTTTTTTCGATGCCAACCTAACCAGAGTGACGGGAGCGGCACAATTCAGAAAAAGTGCTCAGCTCGCCGAGAAAATGCGATTTAAGCAATAAAATTAAAAATGCTTATAAAACATAAACCAAACGTTGGAGGTGGTCATTTCTTAATGCGCAGTAATAAACTCGGCACTCTAGAGCACCCGAGAGCGTTTTTTTCGATGCCAACCTAACCAGAGTGACGGGAGCGGCACAATTCAGAAAAAGTGCTCAGCTCGCCGAGAAAATGCGATTTAAGCAATAAAATTAAAAATGCTTATAAAACATAAACCAAACGTTGGAAGTGGTCATTTCTTCATGCGCAGTGATAAACTCGGCACTCTAAAGCACCCGAGAGCGTTTTTTTCGATGCCAACCTAACCAGAGTTACGGGAGCGGCACAATTCAGAAAAAGCGCTCAGCTCGCCGAGAAAATGCGATTTAAGCAATAAAATTAAAAATGCTTATAAAACATAAACCAAACGTTGGAAGTGGTCATTTCTTCATGCGCAGTGATAAACTCGGCACTCTAAAGCACCCGAGAGCGTTTTTTTCGATGCCAACCTAACCAGAGTTACGGGAGCGGCACAATTCAGAAAAAGCGCTCAGCTCGCCGAGAAAATGCGATTTAAGCAATAAAATTAAAAATGCTTATTAAACATAAACCAAACGTTGGAGGTGGTCATTTCTTCATGCGCAGTGAATAACTCGGCACTCTAAAGCACCCGAGAGCGTTTTTTTCGATGCCAACCTAACCAGAGTGACGGGAGCGGCACAATTCAGAAAAAGCGCTCAGCTCGCCGAGAAAATGCGATTTAAGCAATAAAATTAAAAATGCTTATAAAACATAAACCAAACGTTGGAGGTGGTCATTTCTTCATGCGCAGTGATAAACTCGGCACTCTAAAGCACCCGAGAGCGTTTTTTTCGATGCCAACCTAACCAGAGTGACGGGAGCGGCACAATTCAGAAAAAGTGCTCAGCTCGCCGAGAAAATGCGATTTAAGCAATAAAATTAAAAATGCTTATAAAACATAAACCAAACGTTGGAGGTGGTCATTTCTTCATGCGCAGTGAATAACTCGGCACTCTAAAGCACCCGAGAGCGTTTTTTTCGATGCCAACCTAACCAGAGTGACGGGAGCGGCACAATTCAGAAAAAGTGCTCAGCTCGCCGAGAAAATGCGATTTAAGCAATAAAATTAAAAATGCTTATAAAACATAAACCAAACGTTGGAGGTGGTCATTTCTTAATGCGCAGTAATAAACTCGGCACTCTAGAGCACCCGAGAGCGTTTTTTTCGATGCCAACCTAACCAGAGTGACGGGAGCGGCACAATTCAGAAAAAGTGCTCAGCTCGCCGAGAAAATGCGATTTAAGCAATAAAATTAAAAATGCTTATAAAACATAAACCAAACGTTGGAAGTGGTCATTTCTTCATGCGCAGTGATAAACTCGGCACTCTAAAGCACCCGAGAGCGTTTTTTTCGATGCCAACCTAACCAGAGTTACGGGAGCGGCACAATTCAGAAAAAGCGCTCAGCTCGCCGAGAAAATGCGATTTAAGCAATAAAATTAAAAATGCTTATAAAACATAAACCAAACGTTGGAAGTGGTCATTTCTTCATGCGCAGTGATAAACTCGGCACTCTAAAGCACCCGAGAGCGTTTTTTTCGATGCCAACCTAACCAGAGTGACGGGAGCGGCACAATTCAGAAAAAGCGCTCAGCTCGCCGAGAAAATGCGATTTAAGCAATAAAATTAAAAATGCTTATAAAACATAAACCAAACGTTGGAGGTGGTCATTTCTTAATGCGCAGTAATAAACTCGGCACTCTAAAGCACCCGAGAGCGTTTTTTTCGATGCCAACCTAACCAGAGTGACGGGAGCGGCACAATTCAGAAAAAGTGCTCAGCTCGCCGAGAAAATGCGATTTAAGCATATAAAATTAAAAATGCTTATTAAACATAAACCAAACGTTGGAGGTTGTCATTTCTTCATGCGCAGTGAATAACTCGGCACTCTAAAGCACCCGAGAGCGTTTTTTTCGATCCCAACCTAACCAGAGTGACGGGAGCGGCACAATTCAGAAAAAGCGCTCAGCTCGCCGAGAAAATGCGATTTAAGCAATAAAATTAAAAATGCTTATTAAACATAAACCAAACGTTGGAGGTGGTCATTTCTTCATGCGCAGTGAATAACTCGGCACTCTAAAGCACCCGAGAGCGTTTTTTTCGATGCCAACCTAACCAGAGTGACGGGACAGGCACAATTCAGAAAGAGCGCTCAGCTCGCCGAGAAAATGCGATTTAAGCAATAAAATTAAAAATGCTTATAAAACATAAACCAAACGTTGGAGGTGGTCATTTCTTCATGCGCAGTGATTAACTCGGCACTCTAAAGCACCCGAGAGCGTTTTTTTCGATGCCAACCTACCAGAGTGACGGGAGCGGCACAATTCAGAAAAAGTGCTCAGCTCGCCGAGAAAATGCGATTTAAGAAATAAAATTAAAAATGCTTATAAAACATAAACCAAACGTTGGAGGTGGTCATTTCTTCATGCGCAGTGATAAACTCGGCACTCTAAAGCACCCGAGAGCGTTTTTTTCGATGCCAACCTAACCAGAGTGACGGGAGCGGCACAATTCAGAAAAAGCGCTCAGCTCGCCGAGAAAATGCGATTTAAGCAAAAAAATTAAAAATGCTTATAAAACATAAACCAAACGTTGGAGGTGGTCATTTCTTCATGCGCAGTGATAAACTCGGCACTCTAAAGCACCCGAGAGCGTTTTTTTCGATGCCAACCTAACCAGAGTGACGGGAGCGGCACAATTCAGAAAAAGTGCTCAGCTCGCCGAGAAAATGCGATTTAAGCAATAAAATTAAAAATGCTTATAAAACATAAACCAAACGTTGGAGGTGGTCATTTCTTAATGCGCAGTAATAAACTCGGCACTCTAAAGCACCCGAGAGCGTTTTTTTCGATGCCAACCTAACCAGAGTGACGGGAGCGGCACAATTCAGAAAAAGTGCTCAGCTCGCCGAGAAAATGCGATTTAAGCAATAAAATTAAAAATGCTTATTAAACATAAACCAAACGTTGGAGGTGGTCATTTCTTCATGCGCAGTGAATAACTCGGCACTCTAAAGCACCCGAGAGCGTTTTTTTCGATGCCAACCTAACCAGAGTGACGGGAGCGGCACAATTCAGAAAAAGCGCTCAGCTCGCCGAGAAAATGCGATTTAAGCAATAAAATTAAAAATGCTTATAAAAAATAAACCAAACGTTGGAGGTGGTCATTTCTTCATGCGCAGTGATAAACTCGGCACTCTAAAGCACCCGAGAGCGTTTTTTTCGATGCCAACCTAACCAGAGTGACGGGAGCGGCACAATTCAGAAAAAGTGCTCAGCTCGCCGAGAAAATGCGATTTAAGCAATAAAATTAAAAATGCTTATAAAACATAAACCAAACGTTGGAGGTGGTCATTTCTCCATGCGCAGTGAATAACTCGGCACTCTAAAGCACCCGAGAGCGTTTTTTTCGATGCCAACCTAACCAGAGTGACGGGAGCGGCACAATTCAGAAAAAGTGCTCAGCTCGCCGAAAAAATGCGATTTAAGCAATAAAATTAAAAATGCTTATAAAACATAAACCAAACGTTGGAGGTGGTCATTTCTTAATGCGCAGTAATAAACTCGGCACTCTAAAGCACCCGTGAGCGTTTTTTTCGATGCCAACCTAACCAGAGTGACGGGACGGCACAATTCAGAAAAAGTGCTCAGCTCGCCGAGAAAATGCGATTTAAGCAATAAAATTAAAAATGCTTATAAAACATAAACCAAACGTTGGAGGTGGTCATTTCTTAATGCGCAGTAATAAACTCGGCACTCTAAAGCACCCGAGAGCGTTTTTTTCGATGCCAACCTAACCAGAGTGACGGGAGCGGCACAATTCAGAAAAAGCGCTCAGCTCGCCGAGAAAATGCGATTTAAGCAATAAAATTAAAAATGCTTATAAAACATAAACCAAACGTTGGAGGTGGTCATTTCTTCATGCGCAGTGAATAACTCGGCACTCTAAAGCACCCGAGAGCGTTTTTTTCGATGCCAACCTAACCAGAGTGACGGGAGCGGCACAATTCAGAAAAAGTGCTCAGCTCGCCGAGAAAATGCGATTTAAGCAATAAAATTAAAAATGCTTATAAAACATAAACCAAACGTTGGAGGTGGTCATTTCTTAATGCGCAGTAATAAACTCGGCACTCTAAAGCACCCGAGAGCGTTTTTTTCGATGCCAACCTAACCAGAGTGACGGGAGCGGCACAATTCAGAAAAAGTGCTCAGCTCGCCGAGAAAATGCGATTTAAGCAATAAAATTAAAAATGCTTATAAAACATAAACCAAACGTTGGAGGTGGTCATTTCTTAATGCGCAGTAATAAACTCGGCACTCTAGAGCACCCGAGAGCGTTTTTTTCGATGCCAACCTAACCAGAGTGACGGGAGCGGCACAAATCAGAAAAAGTGCTCAGCTCGCCGAGAAAATGCGATTTAAGCAATAAAATTAAAAATGCTTATAAAAAAATAAACCAAACGTTGGAAGTGGTCATTTCTTCATGCGCAGTGATAAACTCGGCACTCTAAAGCACCCGAGAGCGTTTTTTTCGATGCCAACCTAACCAGAGTTACGGGAGCGGCACAATTCAGAAAAAGCGCTCAGCTCGCCGAGAAAATGCGATTTAAGCAATAAAATTAAAAATGCTTATAAAACATAAACCAAACGTTGGAGGTGGTCATTTCTTCATGCGCAGTGATAAACTCGGCACTCTAAAGCACCCGAGAGCGTTTTTTTCGATGCCAACCTAACCAGAGTGACGGGAGCGGCACAATTCAGAAAAAGCGCTCAGCTCGCCGAGAAAATGCGATTTAAGCAATAAAATTAAAAATGCTTATAAAACATAAACCAAACGTTGGAGGTGGTCATTTCTTAATGCGCAGTAATAAACTCGGCACTCTAAAGCACCCGAGAGCATTTTTTTCGATGCCAACCTAACCAGAGTGACGGGAGCGGCACAATTCAGAAAAAGTGCTCAGCTCGCCGAGAAAATGCGATTTAAGCAATAAAATTAAAAATGCTTATTAAACATAAACCAAACGTTGGAGGTGGTCATTTCTTCATGCGCAGTGAATAACTCGGCACTCGAAAGCACCCGAGAGCGTTTTTTTCGATGCCAACCTAACCAGAGTGACGGGAGCGGCACAATTCAGAAAAAGTGCTCAGCTCGCCGAGAAAATGCGATTTAAGCAATAAAATTAAAAATGCTTATAAAACATAAACCAAACGTTGGAGGTGGTCATTACTTCATGCGCAGTGATAAACTCGGCACTCTAAAGCACCCGAGAGCGTTTTTTTCGATGCCAACCTAACCAGAGTGACGGGAGCGGCACAATTCAGAAAAAGTGCTCAGCTCGCCGAGAAAATGCGATTTAAGAAATAAAATTAAAAATGCTTATAAAACATAAACCAAACGTTGGAGGTGGTCATTTCTTCATGCGCTCGGCACTCTAAAGCACCCGAGAGCGTTTTTTTCGATGCCAACCTAACCAGAGTGACGGGAGCGGCACAATTCAGAAAAAGCGCTCAGCTCGCCGAGAAAATGCGATTTAAGCAATAAAATTAAAAATGCTTATAAAACATAAACCAAACGTTGGAGGTGGTCATTTCTTCATGCGCAGTAATAAACTCGGCACTCTAAAGCACCCGAGAGCGTTTTTTTCGATGCCAACCTAACCAGAGTGACGGGAGCGGCACAATTCAGAAAAAGTGCTCAGGTCGCCGAGAAAATGCGATTTAAGCAATAAAATTAAAAATGCTTATTAAACATAAACCAAACGTTGGAGATGGTCATTTCTTCATGCGCAGTGAATAACTCGGCACTCTAAAGCACCCGAAAGCGTTTTTTTCGATGCCAACCTAACCAGAGTGACGGGAGCGGCACAATTCAGAAAAAGCGCTCAGCTCGCCGAGAAAATGCGATTTAAGCAATAAAATTAAAAATGCTTATAAAACATAAACCAAACGTTGGAGGTGGTCATTTCTTAATGCGCAGTAATAAACTCGGCACTCTAAAGCACCCGAGAGCGTTTTTTTCGATGCCAACCTAACCAGAGTGACGGGAGCGGCACAATTCAGAAAAAGTGCTCAGCTCGCCGAGAAAATGCGATTTAAGCAATAAAATTAAAAATGCTTATTAAACATAAACCAAACGTTGGAGGTGGTCATTTCTTCATGCGCAGTGAATAACTCGGCACTCTAAAGCACCCGAGAGCGTTTTTTTCGATGCCAACCTAACCAGAGTGACGGGAGCGGCACAATTCAGAAAAAGCGCTCAGCTCGCCGAGAAAATGCGATTTAAGCAATAAAATTAAAAATGCTTATAAAACATAAACCAAACGTTGGAGGTGGTCATTTCTTAATGCGCAGTAATAAACTCGGCACTCTAAAGCACCCGAGAGCGTTTTTTTCGATGCCAACCTAACCAGAGTGACGGGAGCGGCACAATTCAGAAAAAGCGCTCAGCTCGCCGAGAAA